>NC_043000.1:75702396-75812396 GCF_006345805.1 Octopus sinensis | reverse complement strand
TTTGAATTTTTTCTTCTACAGAATGAAGAGCAAGCCTTCTTCTATCATATTCTCAATTGTGGTCAACTTGCGCCACAGGGTCTTGGAGGAGATAGTGTTAGTTGAAGGCTACCAAACCTGCCACACACAGACAACTTCAGCTTTATATATATATAGATATATATATATATATATATGGATTTCATTGACAGAAACTTAAAGAAATCAATCATATATATGTATGTATTTAGAGCAAAGAAGCAGGCCTGGAAAGCCTGGAGGGATGGGGGCAGCAGGGAACTGTACCAGGTAGCCAAAAGGGAGGCTGGGCAGCAGGTATACATAGCCAAGGATGGAGCAGAAAAGAAGTTTTCCAATGTCCAGCAGCGTGAGGACCAAAGAACTGAGGTATTTTGGATTGCAAGACAGTGTGTGAGAGAAAATAGTGATGTCACAGGAGAGAAATGCGTCCACATGGATGATGGTGCACTTGCTTTCAATGTTTCTGAAAAGAAAAAGGCTTGGAGAAGCCACTATGAGAGACTGCTGAATGTGGAGAATGAATGGGAGAAGGAGAGCCTGCCAAATGTTGACCCAGTAGAGGGACCAGCTATCCGAATAGACAGCTCCCTAGTAGTTAAGGCAATTAGAGGTATGAAACCAGGAAAACCCTCGGCCCATATGGAATCACTGCTGAGATGCTTAAAACATCTGGCTGTGTGGGCTATGGCCTAGTCACCCACATTGTAAACCAGGTAGTTCATATTGGAGTCATACCCAATGACTGGTGTAGCAGCACCATAGTCAACTGCTACAGGGGCAAAGGTGATGCTCTAGATAGAAATAACTATAGGGGTATTAAACTGTTGGATCAGGTGATGAAGGTCACAGAGAGGGTCATAGCCCATATCATTAGGGAGAGAATTTGCTTAGATGAGATGCAGTTCGGTTTTGTGCCGGGTAGAAGTACCACTGATGCCATATTCCTGGTACAACAACTGCAGGAGAAATACCTAGCTAAAGATAAACCCCTCTACATAGCTTTTGTGGACTTGGAGAAAGCCTTTGACAGGGTCCCCCGATCCCTTATCTGGTGGTCCATGTGGAAACTGGAGATTGATGAATGGTTAATAAGAGCTGTACAGACCCTATACAGAGAGGCTGTCAGCAAAGTTAGGATTGGCAATGAGTATAGTGAAGAATTCCGGGTAGAAATAGGTGTCCACCAAGGCTCAGCCCTCAGTCCCCTTTTATTCATCATAGTCCTCCAGGCAATAACAGAGGAATTCAAAACAGGTTGCTCCTGGGAGCTCCTCTATGCTGATGACCTGGCCCTCATAGCAGAATCACTACCGGAACTAGAAAAGAAATTTCACGTGTGGAAGCTAGGTTTAGAATCAAAGGGCCTAAGAGTCAATGTAGCAAAGACCAAAGTTATAGTAAGCAGAAAGGCAAACTCATCACACACACACCCTCGGGCAGGTGGCCCTGCTCGATCTGTAGGAATGGTGTAGGTAGAAACTCCATAAGATGTACCCAGTGTAAGCTATGGACGCATAAGAAGTGCAGCAACATCAAAGGAAAATTAACTGGTAAGATAGCTTTCATGTGCGGCAGATGCACAGGGGCAATAGACACCACAGATATTCAGAAAACAGATTCCATCACACTCCAGTGGGAGAAACTAGAAGTAGTTGATAGTTTCCACTACCTAGGTGACCAAGTTAGTAGTGGAGGTGGATGCTCAGAGAGTGTCACCACTAGAGTATGAATAGCCTGGGAAAAGTTTAGAAAGCTCCTACCCCTACTGGTGACAAAGGGTCTCTCGCTCAGAGCGAAAGGTAGATTGTATGATGCATGTGTGCGAACCGCCATGCTTCACGGTAGTGGAACATGGGCTGTGATTGCAGAGGACATATGTAGACTTTAAAGAAATGAAGCTAACATGATCCGCTGGATGTGTAATGTCAGTGTGCACACACGACAGAGTGTAAGCGCCCTGAGAGAAATGCTGGACATAAGAAGCATCAGATGTAGTGTGCAAGAGAGATGCTTGCGATAGTATGGTCATGTACTGTGGATGGATGAGGAGAGATGTGTGAAGAAGTGCCACTCCCAAACAGTTGAAGGTATCAGGGGAAGAGGTAGACCCAGGAAGACATGGGATGAGGTAGTCAAGCATGACCTCTGAGCGTTGGGCCTCACAGAGGCAATGACAAAGGACCGAGATCTCAGAAGATATGCTGTGACTGCAAAGACCCGGGCTGCTTCCTGCACCAGTTTCGCATAGCCCCAGCCCATTCAAAGTACCTTGGATTGCAGAACGACCTGCTGTGCTTACCTTGGAAATAGTAGTTTTGATACGTGCCGGTTGCACGTAAAAAGCACCATCCGAATGTGGCCGATTCCAGCGCCACCTTGATTGGCTTATGTGCCAGTGGCATGTAAAAAGCAGCAACTGATCGGGGCCGCTGCCAGCCTACCCTGGCACCTGTGCTGGTGGCACGTAAAAAGCACCCACTACACTCACAGAGTGGTTGGCATTAGGAAGGGCATCCAGCTGTAGAAACACTGCCATATCAGACTGGAGCTTGGTGCAGCCTCCCGGCTTCCCAGACCCCAGTCGAACCATCAAACCCGTGCTAGCACGGAAAGCGGACGTTAAACAATGATATGATGATGATATGTAAGTGTATGTGTGTGACTTTGCTTCTGTGTTTTGCTCTCATCACTGCTTCATAACTGCTGTTCGTTTATTTACATCCCCATAACTTACTGGTTTCACAAGAAGAAACTAATAGAATAAGTACCAGGCTTATCAACATAAAAAGCACTAGGCTGTCTCATATTTTTGTTTGCCCACTCAGTTGTATCTATCAATTTATCTTTGTGTGTGTGTGTGTGTGTGTGTATATATATAATACACACATACACACACATATATATACATGTATGTATATGTGCACATTCATATCTATTATATCAAAGTCAATGTCTTTATGTGTGTTTGTGTGTTACTTATACATTCGAAAACTGCTGCACTGATCATAGTGAAACTTGGAACACGAAATCCAAGCCTAGGGAGAAGGGTAATGCTGTGTGTTTCATACAATTTCTTGGACCAAAATTAATAAAAGGATCCTTATATTTGAAACTTACATTCAATGCATAAGGGCGGGTTTAATGCAATATGTTTGGTTTGAATTTCAGCTGGCTTGAAGCAGGCAGAACCCCCATGAAAATTCATAAATTTTCGATGTTGATGAAATTTCAACCATGAGTAATTGACACACATCAAGAAGTATTCTCAAAGTTTCCACTTCACATGAAGATTCTAAGACACCCTAATGGGGGCCCTTAACTCCCAAATTTTAGTAATTTCTTTTATGATCCAAAACTAGGTCAAAAGTACTGAATAGATCTTTACGAAATTTGGAAATTATATTCTATGCATAAGGGCCATAACTCTCATGACAATTCATATTTTTGCTGTTGATGAAATTTTAACCATAGATATTAGACACAAATGAAGTAATATTTACAAAATTTCATCTTCTTACAAGTCAGAAAGACCCTTCATGGGGACTTAACACCCACAATTTTGTCATTTTATCTAAGCAAAGACGAATACAATTGTACTCTTGGAAGCTGTAGGGTCACCCGAGCATAAAAGATAGCATTATTTGTAATTCAATGGTACAACCCTGTAACAGTTTGCTTTCACATACACTTACATTGTGATTTCTGCAATGTGGTGCATAAATTGTCAAGTAAATGAGAGGCAGCTTTGCCTCCACTGATTCAGTTGCAAAGTGTTGGGTAAAGTTATTTGATTGCAGACCTCCTTTCAGTCTTTTTATTATCACTGGGTCACACATAGTCCCCAGATAGTAACATTGATTTCAAGGCCTTCCCAGATGAGTGGTTGGTTATTCAAAGACATTTATAGATTGTAAATTTATTCCGTCCAGTTACGTATCAGTATAGTGGTCATTTGTAAACTCCAGAGGTGACACTTTCATTTCTCCTTAGCCCTCACATCAGACAGTTGTTAATGTTTATTTCAGTTGGGTCACGCCCTTCCAATTGCTATAGATTCGTAATGCATCTTATGGCTGTGCCTGTCACCTGGATGGTGAGGAATCCTACATTGGGAGTGGTAACGACTAGGGTAGGGTAGCTGACTGCTTATTGTGATCATTCGTCTTTTGGTTTCCTGTAGCTTTACTCTCTTTTACAAACCCAGTGAATATATATTACCTATCTCAAAGAAATTCAAACAATAGATATAAAACCCAAGTTAAAAAGATTCTCAAAAATTCAACTTCTCTGGTTGACATTAAGATGTCCACCCCAACAGGGGCCTTAACTCTCACATTTTGGAGCAAAATCTTTTTAACAGGTCCTATAAGACTGGAATTTTGGAATATGCACATAAAAATCAGTAGTATAGGATACATGTGGCACAATTACAATTTTTTTAGGGTGTGTAAAGAGGGAAATAACCTTCATCTGCAATTTTGATGAAATTCGAAACATAGGTATTCCAGTTCATTTCAGAAAATATAACAGAAAAGTCTAATTCTTCAATTGCATGTAACACGGGCTACACCGGGTAACTCCGCTAGTATATATATATATATATATATATATATATATAATATATATATATATATATATATATTTATCATCATCATCATCATTTAACGCCCGCTTTCCATGCTGGCATGGGTTCAACAGTTTGACTGAGAACTGGCGAGCAAGATGGCTGCACTAGGCTCCAATCTGATCTGGCAGAGTTTCTATAGCTGGATACCCTTCCTAATGCCAACCACGCCAAGAGTGTAGCGGTTGCCTTTAGGTGCCACTGGCACGAGGGCCAGCCAAGCAGTACTGGCGACGGCCACAATCAAATGGTGTTTTTTATGTGCCACCTGCACAGGAGTCAGTCCAGTGGCACTGGCAATGACCTTGCTTGAATGTTGTGTTTCATATGCCAGTAAGGGAACGCTGGTAATGATCACACTTGAATGGTGCCTTTTATGTGCCACTGGCACAGGAGCCAATCAGCAACCCTGGCAATGAACATGCTCAGATGATGCTTTTAATGTTCCACTGGCACAGGTGCGAGTCGAGAGGTGCTGTAATCGCCACGTCAGCGAATTTGATTTTGATTGTGATTTCACTTGCCTCAACAGGTCTTCGCAACCAAAGTTTTGTGTCCAACGAAAGAAAAGTACGCATAAGTATGCTAGTTAAACCACTGGCATAGGCCACGGGTTATGGTCTCACTTGGCTTGCCGGGTCTTCTAAAGCACAGCATATTCCCAAAATTCTTGGTCACTAGTCATTTCCTTGGTGAGGCCCAATGTTTGAAGGTTGTGCTTCACCACCTCATCCCAGGTCTTCTTGGGTCCACCTCTTCCACAGACTCCTTTGACTGCTAGGGTGTGACACTTTTTCACACAGCTGTCCTCATCCATTCGCACCACATGACCATACTATCGCAACCCTGGCAATGAACATGCTCAGATGATGCTTTTAATGTTCCACTGGCACAGGTGCGAGTCGAGAGGTGCTGTAATCGCCACGTCAGCGAATTTGATTTTGATTGTGATTTCACTTGCCTCAACAGGTCTTCGCAACCAAAGTTTTGTGTCCAACGAAAGAAAAGTACGCGTCTCTCTTGCACACTACATCTATAATATGTATGTTTATATATATGTATATATATGTATGTATATATTTATATATGTATGTATGTGTATATATGTGTATGTATATATATACCAATTAAGGACTGAACACGAAAAAGTGGACAGTCAACATGCTAGATATAGACGTCAAATCGCCATTCTCCACAAAAGATTATGTTCTCAGATCAAACTCAACACCAACCCAAGCAATAAATAAGTGAAAATATACGAAAAGTCATACTCATCCATGTACTGAATCAGTTTTGACTATTATTATCCGTAAGGATACCCGTAGTCTTCGTCTATATCGATTTGACGTCTATATCTAGCATGTTGACTGTCCACTTTTTCATGTTCAGTCTTTAATTGGTATATATAAATATTTAATCTTCGGATTTTTTTAATACGTTAGACCACTGGTTTTAATTGATAAATATTGATTTCTACCCTTAATTAATTTTTTAAAAATGTATGTATATATATATATATGTGTGTATGTATATATATGTTGATATATGTATATGTATGTGTGTATGTGTTTGCATGTGCATATATATGTTTTTATTTGTGTTTATGTGTATGTGTTTATAAATATATCTGTGTTTATATGTATGCCTGTATGTATATATGTATGTGTATATATACATGTATGTACCTATACATATATATATATGTATGTATATACATATGCGTATGTATATATATGTATGTGTATATATACATTATGTACCTATACATATATATATGTATGTATATACATATGCGTATGTTTATATATTTATGTGTATATGTATATATGTGTGTGCATATATATGTGTGTATATATGTATATCTATGTATATATTTTATTAGTTTACTGCTTTTGCTCTTGAGATTTAAACCAGGTTTTGTCATATGGGATTTGATTAATAAGGAATTCATCTACCCTGTTACTCTTCGCTACTCACGCATTTAGATTGTCCTCCCACCTCATGCGAGTGTGTACGCACACACACATATCTAATCCAACTTCCCCAAAAAACTAACAAAAAGCTCAACAACAGCAAAAAGACCATCTTCATACTTGTAAACCATTACTCAACAATCACTAATCATCAAGCTATTCTCTTTTCATCTTCTACCATTACAACAGTCACCTCACCCTTTCTGAACTTGTGACTCTTTATCCTATCCAACTAAACAAAATCATTTTGCGTGTGTAAACTAATTTTTATAGATTGCTATGTCTGCTTCAATTCCTTCTACGTTAGCATAGAATATGTGAATCTATTTACATTTTGGAATATTGGAACTTGCACATTGGTTTATATTTTGTTGCGCTAGACATATTTGTTTTCATCCGAGCAGATTGTATAATGTCTCATGATTAAATTCTATGACAGTTATACTTAGAGATATAGGAATATTATGTATCCTAACTAGCATTACAGATGAAATAGGTCAGGTGTGTTGTGATAACGTATTTTGTCTTTTCATTTCTCTTGATAATGAGTTAGCTTATCTTCACTGGACTTCAGTGAGGTCAAATTCTAACTTAATGATCTGCACATTTACTCTGCCATTATACTAGTCAAGTTGGATGTATGTAATTTGTCTTTTGTTAAACTTCTCTGGAAAATCTGCTCTAGTTGACGGCTAAAATGGTAGTGTATTCAATATTTATTTTCTTATTTTTGAAATATTTTTAATAAGAAATTTCTCAGACTTAGGTTAACAGTTAAAATTTGGTTTTTGGTAAGTATAAGTTTTCACTAATTAGAGTTCTTTACTCAGGTTCCTCATAATCTGACAAATAGTAATAGTATTATTGGAAATTCATGATTACTTTAAGGATTTATGCTTTCGTTGTTATTTATAAATTATTATTGTTATTGTTATTATTTTATGTTAAGACATTATTATTATTATTATTGTGATAAGAATGGTGGCTGTTAGAGTGCTGAATAAAATGTGGCATTTAATTGCATCCTTTTGCATTCAGAGTTCAAATAGTAGTTGAGTTACCTTTTATCTAGGAGAACAGATTATTGTCTGTTTAATCAACTAACTGTATTCATTTCCTTGATATGTGTTACCTTGTGCTAGTCTTAGAAATTAGTAGTTTTGTTATTATAATGTTATTTAATTTTCCCAGAATTGATAATGTGATTATTTGTTGATTACTAGAATCTTCACAGATTTCTAATGTGCTCCCTTGTATCAGTTATAAGAAATCAGTAATATTAGTCTGTTATTATGTTGCCTCCAGAAAAATGGTCTTTTGCCTTATGAAGAAGATTATTGAAAGATTGACTGGATAGAGATGCAAACAAGATGCTTAGGGTTATTTATATCATTTTAGGTACTGAGTTTGCACTTGACCCAGGTCAACTTCTAGAGTCAGTAAAATAATTTATGTGCACCAGGCTTGTATAAATTGATTTTCTCATCTCTTCAAAGTTAGTCATTGTGCTGAAGTTAAAAACCAGTATTATTAATATTAATAATAGTAGAGAATGGCAAGAAGGTGTTTATTTACAAAATGTATATTTAGCACAGTACACATACATATGTTATGCAAGAGTAGATGGGAGTAATCAAGGTGAAGCTGGAAAGAGAGAAAGAGGATGTGACATGATGTCCTTGTGAGCTCTTAAGGTACAAGAAAGTCAATATGAGTGGGGACCGGAAAACAGGAAGAGTAGGTGCATATACATAGAGGTTGTAAATGTAAAGGTGTAAGGAATAGAGTAATAGTGAGAGGGTGAATATAATGTATGATGAACTAAGGATGAGAGGTGGCTGATGAGTACTATGTCATCTGTGAAGTGGTGTGTTAATTGCTTGCCATTAATGTTCAGGCTATGTGTCTAATTGATGTCCTTGATGATCATTTCTAGACATGTGGTAATGAACTTTGGACAGATGCTATTTCCTTGCTTGACACCCTTCTCAATTGGGACCTTTACTGGTGGTGACAGCAGAGCTGTTGTGCATCCAGAGTTCACATCTCTTAGCAGTTTGATGTATTGTGCCTCAAAAGTTTGCATTTCCAGAGATTTCAACACTGTTTATCTTCACACACACACATACACAATGAGTTTCTTCCAAATCCACTCACAAGACTTTGGTTGGTCCAGGGCTGCAGTAAAAGATACTTGCCCAAGATGCTACACAGTGGGATTGAATCCAAGACCACATATTCTAGCCAAGCAAACTTCCTACCCACACAGCTACATCTGTTTCAATTATATATGTGTGTGTATGTGTGTATATCTTTTATCTCTTGTTTTAGTCATTGGACTATTGAACTACAAACATACTCAAGCACCATGTTGAATAGGTTTAGTCAAACAAGTATTAAAAAGTATTAATCTTCAAAATCTGGTACTTTTTGTCCTTTTTGCTGAATTGCTAAGTTATAGCAAAAGAGACTCAAGTTACAGAGGTGTAAACAACCTAACACTAATTGTCAGGTATTGTTAGAGTGTGGTCAAACAAACCAAAAGGTGCACACAGATATACATACACATACATGTCTTCATTATCATCATTTAACATCCATTTTCCATGCTGGATGGTTTGATAGCAGCTGGCAAGGCCAGGAGCTGCACCAGGTTCCATTGTCTGTTTTGCCATGGTTTCTACAATTGGATGCTCTTCCTAATACTAACCACTTTACTGAGTGTACTGGTGCTTTTATGTGACACCAGCACCAGTTCTTTTTACATAGCATTATCACTGGTGCTTTGTATATGGCACCATCACTGGTGCTTTTTACATGGCACCAATTACTGACAGGATCTCCAAGTACCTTGCAAGATAAAAGCCCCTCAATTAAAAAGGGGAGAAGTAGTATTGAGGAGGTGTGGTTTTGTGTCAGTTAAGAGATTTAATGTTCAGAGGGAACAGATATGTGTCTTGCTATAGGGTAGATACAAGGATACCCCAGTTGGAAAACAAAGAAGAATGAGTTAGAAAGTAAGATAAAGGGAGTGATAGTGAGAGAGATGATGGTAGAGATGTTTTTGGGCTGGTGAAAATAGGTGAGGTGATATAGAGGCTTAAGCCGGGTGAAAGGGCAAATGATGGAGAGAAATATAGCAGTAAATATGTGAGGGAATTGCAGGTGATAGCAGGTAAGTAAGTAGGTGATAGAGAGCAGCACAAGAACAGGAGAGAAGGTACAGAAAAGTGGTGATTGATGTAGGTGGGAGAAGATGGGTAACTAATTGGGGTGGGGAGTAAAGGTAATTGAGTAAACCATTGAGTGTAGTATGTGCTGATTCTGCTCTCAGATGATAGAGGAAGTGATGGGTATTAGGAGATGAAATGTGGGTTGGGGAGAAGTTTGTCAGAGTAGAGCCCCTCATGGACATGCATTACTTTTAGAGTGCAGCAAAGTACCAGATATCTCAGTCCTTTGTCATCTTTGTAAACCTCAGTGTTTTGAGATTAGCCTGCAATACTTCATCCCATGTCTTTCTGGGTTTCTGTCTTCCACATGTTCCATCCACTTTGAGTGATTAGCACTTCTTTATGCACATTATATGATCAAACCAGTGCAGTCTTCTTTCTTGCACACTGTATCTAATTCTTCTTGTACCTAATTTTTTTCTCAGTACACTGGTGCTCTGCTGCACATGTACAATGACACTGCACATCCAGCAGAGCATGCCATCTTCTTTCCTGTTTAGACTTTGCATGTCCTCTGCATTCAGATCCTGCATCTCACTAACACGTGGCATTGCTGTTTGTACACATGCATCATGCAATCTTCATTTCATTCAGTGAGGGAGACCTTTGGTTACCAACAGAGGTAAAAGCTTTCTGAATTTTCTCCATCCTGTTCTTATTCTAGCAATTACACTTTTGGTACATCCTAGGTAGAAATTATTCTAAGAGAGCCTCTGGGTTATTTGAGGAAATAAGTTACCCATGTATCTGTAGTCTTTATGTACATCTTCCACATGCATACACTACTTTCTCTGTTAACATTCCTACTTTTCCACTGCACCTCTTGTTTGTCCATAGCTTGCACTGGGTACACTAAATGGAATTCCTGCCTACATTTTTCCTATATATCAAGCAGGGCCATTTATTTGAAGGGAGTGGGATCTTGTCTGATTTCTTGCTTACTAGGACTTTTGGTCTTTGCTAAGTTAACTTTAAGACTCTTTGATTTCAGGTTTTGCTTCCACACCTGGAATTTCTCTTTTCATTCTTTTACAGACTCTGTTGTGAGGGTAAGATCATCAGTATATACTAGTTCCCATGGGTTTCCAGTCTTAAATTCCTCTTTTATCGTCTGGAGGACAATGATGAAAAGGAGGGAGCTGAGGACCAACCCTTGGTGAACACTTATCTGTACACTAAATTCATCACTGTACTCATGGCTAACTCTTACCTTACTAACAGCACCCTTGAACATTGCCTGTACTGGTTTCAGAAGCCATTCATCTGCCTCTTCAGAGATCACCATATCCCAGAGGGAGGTACCCTGTTGAAGGTTTTCTCCATACCAATAAATGTTAAGTACAAGAGCTTATTCTTAGCTAAATACTTCTTGCAGTGGAGAGGAAGCACTAAGCAGTGAGAAGTGAAATTGCAATGTTATTATCAGTGCGAATATGCTTGTTCCCCAGTTCGGACGTGCATCAAGCTCCTCACTGTGTTTTGTCATGGAGAATATATCTCGCTTGTTGACAAATGGTGTTTATACACCTAGATCAGCTCACAGCACCATCTACCTAGACTCTGAGATACTAGCATTTTGGAGTAGTTATCTCCTCATCGGTGAAGAAATAATTACTCCGAAATGCTAGTATCTTACAGTCTAAATAGATGGTGCTGAGAGCTGATCTAGGTGCATACACACTATTTGTCAGCAAGCAAGGTATATTTTCCGTGACAAAACGTAGTGAGTAGCTTGTTCTCCAGTTTGAATGTGCATCAAGCATATTCGGACTGATAATAACATTGCAGTATAAAAATAGCATCAGTAGTGCTTCACCTTGGCACAAAGCCAAACTGTATTTCATCTAGTCTAATTTAGTTTCTAATTAATTAGGCTATAACTCTCTCTGTAACTTTCATGACCTGGTCCAGCAATTTGATGCCTCTATAATTCTATCTAAGGTATCTCCCTTACTCTGGTAGCAGCTGACTATAATGCTGTTATACCAGTCATTGGAGATTATGCCTTCTTGAATAACCTGATTAACTATACAGGTGACTAGACAATATCCTACTCTACTAGATATTTTAAGCATCACAGCAGTGAATTCTGATGGACCAGGAGCTTTACCTGTCTTCATATCTTTAATTGCCTTATCTATCACATTACTACCAACTAGGATAGTTGGCCCTCTGTTTGGTTCACATGGAGGAGACTCCTTTTTTTCCAATCATTTTCCACATTTAATAACCTTTGATAATAGTTCTTACATGCTTCTTTTCAGAGTCATTAAGTGCAAGCATATCATTATCCATCCCACAGCATCTTCATTCTCTCAGCAACCTCTCTTTAGCAATCAAGAACACCTCAAGTCTCTGATCTTCACAGTGTAAGACATTGGCAAACCCCTTCCTTTTTGCCTTTACTCTAGCTAGATAAACCTGATACCTAGCTTCCCTTTTAGCTATCTGATAGGGTTCTTTACTACCTCCACTTTTCTACTCTTTCCAGACCTGTCTCTTCTCTTTTATGGCCCTGTCGACCTTATTATTCCACCACCATGTCACCCTTAATCTTTCAGAACGTTTGCTCCAACCACAAATTTGGTCTATTGCCCTCAATAGATTGTCCTATAAGAACTTCCAGTTAATCTCTATGTTATATGTCTCTGTCTCTTCATCAGAGGCTTCATTAAGGACATCTCTAAATCTCTTCCTGTTTGAAGGATCCTTGAGTTTCCACAACCTTTTTCTCAATGTCGGTTTGTATCTCTGGATCCTTCTAGCCCTACGTCTGAAGTTGCTGACCACTAACCTATCCCATCCTATCTTTCTCCTCATCCAATCAGCAAGATACACTGTCCTTGTGAGCTACATTGCACCGACTCCATTTCCTAGCTTTTTGCCTCTTCTTTTTTTATCTGGTTGACTACTGCAGTCCTTTTTCTTCTTCTTGTTCATTGCATGGTATGGTTTAAACTCATTGCCTCCAACTCTTTCCCTGTTGATCTGTGTGTGGGCCACTACATCCTCATATTCTTGGGATGCTACAAACTTCTCCATTGCCTCATAGACTAACCACTCTTCCAGTCCTTATTCCTGGAACACAGGAACAGATGACATAATCAATTGACTGCTGTAGCATCAATAACCCTCCACACTTTTCCATGACTCTACTATTGATGGGATTGGTATTTCTGATGGACTTTCTCTCCTGTACAAAGCTGCACATGCAATGGTCTGGCAATCATTGCTACTTGCGGACATAGAGGTTACATTTTAGTTCAATTATTGTAACCTGTGTGAATGCAACTTCATACTTCAGTGGCTACTTCAACCTTAGGATAGAGATAAATTGCTAACACCAGGGTTTGAACTTGCTTCATAGTAACATTTTATCAGTCATTGAGAGTCCATCCTGTGCTATTTTCTGAATTCTTATCTCTTCACAGACTCCCTTGCTATTGTAGGCATGACTTCTGTAATCTCATATTTATTCCTTCCTTGATTTTTTTGCTTTAAAAAGTATTCCTACCTTTTATCTTTTGCATGTGTCAGTCATTGGTCTGTGGCCTGCTGGGGTACTACTTTGAAGGGTTTAGTTAAGCAAATCAACACCAGTACTTATTTTAAGTGTGGTGCTTATTCTGTTGGCCCTCAAGTGGTGATGGTGGGAATAAACAAAATCAAGCACACATTCATACATTATCTGATTGGCTTCCACACAGTTTGTGTTTTACCAGTTTCACTCACAAGTTGCCTATATATGTTTGTGTGTGTGTATATATGTATAAAATAATGAAGGCGGCAATATAAAACCATAAGGAAAAATTCAATTGTCACTAGTTGTGAGGGTTAGGGTAGCACCTACATTGCTAGAAATAAGAGATTTATGTGTATGTATATATATATATATATATACACATATATATATATATACACACACATATTTCTTCCAGCCATTTCATCATATTGAACCGTCAATCCCAACAAAGTTTTTTTCTCTTTCCATTTTTTTTTCCTCTTAATCCTTTCTGTCAAAGAGTGTAGGCTTCAAACATCAAAGACTTTTCCATTCTTCCTGAGCGTTAAACTAATACACTTGCTTGTTGTTCATCTTTCATTTTCTGTAAATTTGAGCTATATATATATATATATATATAGGCGTAGGAGTAGCTGTGTGGTATGTAGCTTGATTACCAACCACATGGTCCTGGGTTTAGTCCCACTGCATGGCACATTGGGCAAGTGTCTTCTATGGCCTCGGGCTGATCAAAGTCCTGTGAGTGGATTTGGTTGATGGAAACTGAAAGAAGCCTGTTGTATATACATATATATATGTGTGTGTATATATGTTTGTATTTCTTCCCCCACCATTGCTTAACAATTGATGTTGGTATGTTTGCGTTCCCTGTAACTTAGTGGTTCAGCAAAAGAGACTGATAGGATAAGTACAAACAATAAATCTTGGGGTCAGTTTGTTTGACTAAAGGTGGTGCTCCAGCATGGCTGCAGTCAAGTGACTGAAACAATTAAGAGTAAAAGAATAGATACCTACCTACATACATACATACATACATACATACATACATACATATATAAAATAAATGGGTAAAATTAATCAATTAATTAATAATTTTACCAAGTAGTTTGGTACATTAAAATATCCTTTTTAGGTAAAATTATACAGATATTCTATAATTATAAACATAATTATAATCAGAGGTCAGCTAATTGCTGGGAAATAAGTAAGTAAATATTACTTACTTTATTTTTTCTTTTTTGTCTGGGAGATCTCTATGGTAGCAGAAAAGGCATTTTAACTCCTATTTCTAAATTTGGTGCATGGTGAAGTAATTAGCTGACCCCTGGTTATAATTATGTTTATAATTATAGAATATTTGTGTGTATATATATATATAGGCTGAGACCCCCTTCTGTCATGACTGACCATGGGATTGCACCTAGAAAGTTACCCTCCCAGGCACAAGTCCGGGCAAGGTTGTTTATGGAAGACCAGCAGTTGCCATGCATACCGGCCTCCCCTCTCCATGCCACCAGTGTTATCCAAGAGAAAGGCAAAGGCCGATACAGCTTGGCACCTGTGATATCACAACTCATTTCTACAGCTGAGTGAACTGGAGCAACGTAAAATAAAGTGTCTTGCTCAAGAACACAACAAGCAGCCAGGTACTGGATTCGAACTCACAACCTGATGATCATAAGCTCGATGCTCAATTCACTATAATATATATATATATATATATATATATATATATATATACTAGCAGCTAAGCCCGGTTTCATCCAGTCTGTTTGGATGATGTGAACGTGTGTGTCGTGATGATTGACGTATTTGTACGTAGTCTGTTTCTGAGAACTATTGTATTGGACCTCTGTGTAATCATTAAAACATTGATTTAATTATGAACACAGAAAGACATTATATATTAATCCCTATTTTTGTAAATAGTTGTATCCGTAAAAAATATTATTTGCTAAGAACAGAAATTGAAAGAAGGTATATGAAATGGATGTGTGTGTGTGTGTGTGTGCAAGTGTATGTGTGTGCGTGCGTGTGTGTATGTGAGAGAAGAAGAAGAGAGACAGCATAGCTAAAGTTTTGGCTGACTGTCATCCTGTACTCCCCTTGTTGCTAGTGAAATGGTATATGCCGGCTGTGTGAGTAACTGGTTGTTTCAATGGCGGAACAAACGGGAATTCCATTCGAAAAAGTTTTAATCCATTTTCTCAGTAAGTATGGGGGCTAGGAAAAAAATAAAACCACATTCCAATGTATACACCCGTCTGCATATGTGTGCCATTTTTCACATGAATCCACCCAGCCGTTTGGCTGTGAACCTCAAGACAAGAAAGAATACAACGATCGCCCATATCCAATTTATATTATCATCATCATCGTTTAGCATTCGTTTTCCATGCTAGCATATATATATATATATATATATATATATATATATATATATATATATGCATACATATACATACAAACATAATTTTGCGTGCACACATACATACATGCACACACACACACACACAAACACATATGCACACAGGTTACTTCTCTATGGTACAGATTAAAAAACTGTGCTGGACCAGTTTAAATAATATACTGTATGCTGTTTAAAACACTCAAGTTTTCAGATAGTCCACATTAGGCTTTGTATTAATTTTCTCAGTAGTAGTAGTAGTAGTAAATATTTCATTAGACAGCCTATTTTGGTTTAGGGTGACAGGTATACAGAACTGACTCTATCCTAGGATATTACTGGTTTTTATTTTACTAGCACAATTTGAATTGAGTGTGAGATAGTATTTAGTGAATCACTGATGTTGTTGTATGTCCCTAGTCAGCTCAGCCCAGTCAGATCTATAGTAGACATTACAATATTTAATGAAGCAGTTCCTTCAGCATTTAAACTGGCTATATCCAGCCCAAATAGTCTATGTTTTAAGTTCAAACCAGTCAGATCTGGTCTCTCACACCAACCCTATAATGACATTTTAAAAGTAAGCAATCACAAAAACAAAGGTCTTGAAGCTATGAGATAAGGAATGATTAATTCAAAAGAATGTGAATAAATAAGCATAACATTTGACAGAATAATCTGAATGCTAAAGGATTCAACTATTTTGTTTTCAGTTTACTGTTCAGATCTAAATGTTTCTATTGTTTTCTTTCTCCTGTTTTTAACTTCTTTTTCCTCCTTCATCTCTCTTCCAATCCTTCTTTTTCTCCCCGAGCCTCAATGCAATTGCTTTCTCTACTAGAAATAGCAGTCACATCTATTTCAAATTTGCACCCAGCCCTCTTAAGGACTTTTCCTTAACACATTAGATAATATAGTCCTACTGACTTCTGAAAAGAAAAACTGGATGATGTTATCTGCAACTTCTTTCATCATAGGTTTGTTTGATCGGAATTGACCTTCGGTTTAACAATGACTATCCCTAAATTTTTCTTGTCATCTCAACTTCTTTCACTTTTCCACCTTTTGTTTCCTCACTCTGTCTAAATTGTTATTTCCTATAAATATATGGAAAGAAACTTCTCTCTACTTGATGTTCTAAATTGACTAAATACATTCATTGTACTCTTTACTATGTTTTTATAATGACCTTGTTTAATACAAGTTCACTCACATCATTTCATTGATGTGAGAGATGGATATTAAAAGTTTACAGTTCAGAGAAGGCAAATTACATTGCAATGTTATCAGTTTGAATATGGCAGTAGTAGTTCGAACTCATAAACAAGCCAGTCATTGTTTTGTCATGGAGAAAATTTTTTGCTGTAAACAAATGATGTAAATACACCTAAATTAGCTTGCAGCACCACCTATCCAGACTGTGAGATGCAAGCATTTTGGAGTGAATCTGCCACTGGCATATTTGAAATGGAAATAACATTGCATTTGTACATGTCACTGCTTAGCACGCCTATCTTGCAAATTACATTGGTATGTAGTAAAAATGAATGAGTGTAAAAGTTGGGTATTAAAATAAACTCTGATCAAGTTCCTCGTGACAGGACACAAACTCCATTTATTTTGTAATTAAGGCATTTAAAGACTTGACTTTCTCTTATATTATTGGTAATTATTTTGTTGAATCTATTAAAATGATCTTTATCTCTATTGCTTTTTGCCAAAGCATTATAACTATTGATAATCTTACATACTATCACTTCCATATCCAGATGTTCTCTTAAGTTCTTAGGAAATGTCATATTAGTGCTAGATTTAGATTAAGGGTTTAAATATTGGTTATATAGTTTATGGGGCAATGAGAGAACTTATATATAGCGGGATGATTTCAGAAGACCATTCAATTCATGAGGAGCAAAAGGTAGTGCTTTTACTACTAACTACTCTTATGCATCTGCTACACACAGTCTTTATCAGTCTGCCTGTAAACTCACTACTTCTCTTGTGTATCCTTAGCTTACATTGGGTGCACTGTGTAGCTTTCTCTACTGGGTGACACTGGGAAGAATAATGGAAATTTTTTTATAGCTACAGAGGGCAGTGGGGAAGATAATAATGCATTTATAGCTTTATATTCTTTGTCTTTTATTTAAATGTTAATTTTTATAATAAATTTTGTTAATGTGACCAAGCCGCCCCAAACCGCCCGAATTTACCTATTCATATTTAAATGAGAATATCAGAGTAAATCTCTTTAGTACATTCGTGAAAACACGTATTATACTTCGTAAACAGTTCAACTACAGTTTTGTACAAAAATCGAAGTGTAATTTTAATTCCGTGAATTATGGGAGATTTTTTTCCGAAATTTGTTCCTATTGTGTTTTCAAAATTTGTAATTCTGACAAAAAATTGATAGGAATTTCATTATATCAAGCAGCAAGTCAGAATTCGAAGGATTTTCTACTGAAGACCTTCATAAATCTAACTCTATGACTGAAAAAAAAAAGCATGTGGTATTTGATAATGAATCTGATGTTTCATTTTCCGAAAGTGAAAACAGTGAATCCGAGTGCTCCGACAGCGATAAAGAAAATGAATTGGCACCTGAATGGAGTGAAAATTTAAAAACTGTTTCTTTCGGTGATTTTTCTGAAGAAACTGGACCAAGCCACAGACTTTCCCAGAAGAGTAAAGCCTTAGACTATTTCTTTTTACTTTTTCGAATGAGCCTATTTGAAATCATTACGGCGGAAACGAACCGTTACGCTAAACGTAAACAAAGCAAAAGAAAGGATAGTTAGTTATTTCCCACAACCTTAAATGAAATTAAGGCCTATTTTGCTATAAATATTATTATGGGTATCAGAAAGTTACCCAGAATAACAAATTCTATCGTAAAATTTTGTTGTATACTCAATTGAATATTAGCTAATAACCCATTTTCTATAGCGATGTTTGAACAAAATTTTAATAATTTTATATATTGTTGAATTTACCTGTATCTACCTGCAATTAGAGTCACTTTGTGACAAAAATTATAGTATAGAATTGGTTGAGAACATTTCATTAAATTATCTTCCAAAATTCATGTTAATATATTGATAAATAAAAAAAGTTATAGTTGTTTAATGAAACCAGACTAAATTTATGATTACGTTAGAAATTAATTGAAACACATATTTTGGTCAGAAATATAGTAACGAAAGAGTTAAGTGTAATGTTGATAAATGCTTCAAAACTACAATCATAACAAAAAGAAGAGATTTCAAAGTGTGAATTGCTAATCAAAGCTAAATATATACCACCTAGGGAAGTAAATTATAAAAAATAAACAAAAGTATAATTGAAAAGATATTGTCAAAATTAGTGAGTATTTTCTATACAATCAATAAACGTGTCCTCTGCAACAGTAGCATTTGTTAGCAAGGGTTTACATGTGGAGAATTGCTACTAAACGAAAGTGGATATTAGTTAAGAGTCTGAGAAGAGCTGCTGCGTAGTAATCTCATTTACACTATTTCTGTATATCAGATAGTATGTATGTGTGTGTGTGTATATATATATGCTTTTTAGCAATTGACATTTGGTGTACGAGAGAGTTTGATGCAGCTGCCCACATCTGCACCTCCTGCCGCGAAGTTGGTTCATCTGGGACACCTGACAGGAAGAGGTCCAGCTTTATGTTGAAGACACCTACATCCACCCCATGCAGGTCTCTCGGGTCCTTCGGGTTGATATTGAAGGGCTGTGGACCTCTGAAGCCCAGGCTATTGCAGTATCTTGTCCTACATCTTGATGGCAAATTTGGAGTCCTTGGCACTTTGCAGTGGCACCCAGTTCTAGTATTTGTGTAACTTTTGATGCCAAAGTTTAGGACAAGTCCTTCCATGATCTTCCAGATGTATATTATGGCATATCATTCTCATCTATGCTCTAAGGAATAGAGTCTTAATCTCTTGAGTCTTTCCCAATAGCTTCTATGCTGCATAGAGGCTATTTTCTTCATGTGGCTTCGTTGGATTGTCTCAAGTTCTGAGATTAATTTAACACTGGTTGGTGACCATAGCTGAGAGCAATAGTCAAAGTGGCTTAGGACAAGTGTCCTCCAGAGGACCATCATAGTTTCCTGGTCTCTTGTTCTAAAAGTTCTAAGAATCTATCTGGTCAGCCGCCTGCATTTCATTGCCAATTCAGCAACAGGCACATAAAAGGTTGGATCATTACTCATGTGGAACACTGCTCACTATTTACGTGTCATTGTGGGTGGTCCTATTGGCTACTACCACCTGACTTCTATCCTTCAGAAAGTCATGAAGCCATTCTCTCTATTTTCCAGTTATGCCAATATCACGCAGTTTGTGACATATCATTCCATGATTGACTTTATCAAAGGCCTTTGCAAAGTCGAGATATATCACTTCCACATTCAAGTGGTTGAGCAGCTGTTTCAGCACCCAGTCATAGTGTTGTAAGAGCTGAGTTAGGCAGCTTGTTCCTGGTCAGAAACCATGTTGGGTGTCAGGCAGCAAGTTATTTTCTTCAAGGAAGGCGATTAGTTTTCTTCTGACTATTCATCCATGACCATGCTGATGTGTGAGGTCAGAGAGATAGGTCTATAGTTCTTGGCCTCCACTCTGCTACCTCCTTTATGAAATGGGCATATTTTACCCCGCCTTCAGTTTTCTTGGAAGTTTGCCAGTTGCAAGGAAGCTCTGAAAGAGGGACTGCTGTGGTCTTGCTAGGACTCGCTTACATACTTTTAGAAGGATTGCTGGGAATCAAGCAGGGCCAGTAGCTGAGTTTGGGTTCATTTCATCTATAGCCCTTATTACATCATCTTCCTTTATATTGATGTAATCAATCATCATTGCCTCTGTTTTTTGTATCTGCAGTGGTAAAGAAGTCAGTTGGATTGCTGACTTGCAAGTGCCCTAGGGGTGGAGTGAAAATACTTTTGAATTGCTCATTTAGTATTTCACTTATTCTCATTGGATTTCCTGTGAGTGTACCATCTTTTTCGAGGAGTGGCCCTATCCTGCAGTGCACCGAAGCTGTTTCTTTGGCAAACTTGTAGAAAGCTCTGGGGTTAGATTTTATATTGTCTATAGCCCAAGATTCTTTGTCTGCTCTTTCTTTTTCATGGGAGAGTTGCAGATTTTTCTCAATCTCCAGCAGTTGTATTTTCAGGCGGGACTCTTCACTGCTTTCAATTTGTTTGTGATTTTGTTCTTGTGTACAGTGGCCTTTCTCTCTGGGACACATTTGTAGCATATGGCTTACATTACAGACATGAATTGTTGAAGTTTCATGTCGATGTCAAGTGAGTAGAGACATTTAGGCCAGTTTTGTTAGAGGATCTCTTTCTCAATTTGTTTCCAGTTTGTCTTATGGAAGTTCAAGCTGGAAAGATCCTGAGAGTTTCTTGTAGGCTAAATGTCCATGCTTTCCTTTGGTCAGCTCTACCATGTTGTGATCCCAGAATAGCATCAGTGTCACTTTCACATTATGGATGAGATCCATATTATTTGTGAAGCAGAGATCCAGTATGTTACCTGCCCTGGTTGGTTGGAGTACTATTTGTTCCATGTACAAAGTGTTGATGAAGTTCAGGAGGGACATCACCTGTCCTTGTTCACATCGTGTCATTCCTGTGTTGTGCTAATGTGACTAGAACTTCTATTTTTGTAAGGCAGTCTTCAAACTTGCTTACATGATTTGGAGCATCTGGAGGGTGATATGTAGCACATATAACTACATCGAGTTGTCTTATATGTACAATTAGTATGTCACATACTGAATTTGAGTGTGACAAAGGGACCTGGGGTGTGAGGTCTTTGCGGATGTACATAGAAACTCCACCATGACACCTTTCTTTCTTGTCGGTCCATAATACAACATACTGTGGTATGTGTATTCTGCATTTGCTATATTTGGTTTAAGGTGTGTTTCCGTAAGTGCTATGCATAAAGCTTGATTGCATGCAACAATTTCTCTCAAGAAAGGGATTTTTGTCCTGTTACTGAGTGTTAGCAGTCCTCTGATGTTCAGTATGAGCACCGATGTGATGTCTGTGTTGTTGCTAGTGGTGCCCACCTTGGGTCTGTTTGCTGTCGTGGTCTTGTGTATTGTGAATAGTCCTGTCTGTGAGATTGATGGAGCCAGGTCAGCTGCCGTACAATCTTTTGTGCCATGCACAAAAAAGATTGTTGTTCAGCAGCTGCCCTTTCAATAACATGTTGATAGATTTGGTTTGTAGCATGCACTACATCTGCGTACCTCTGTTGTGGGGCAGGTAGTACATAGTCCTTTCCTTTGGCAGATGGTTTCCACCCTGTTTCATGTTTATGTGGCATGGTCTTTGGTGTGCAAAACGGCAGCCTGCACCGTCTTCTCCATGCCAGCAGACACCTTTCAGGTAGAATTTGCACATTCGTGTGTGCTGTCTCTTTTTATCCTTTTTGTTATATGGATAGTCAGGTTTGCTTCTTTCCTTGGCTGTTTCATCTTTTGTTTTTCTATTAGTTTTTTCTTCTTTTAGTTCTTCTTTCTTGGCTCTTTCACCTCCATGGATTTTTGTTTTGATGCTGGTAGGGGCACTTGCACTTGGGTTTACTTTCCGGGCAGGTTTCTCGCTTGAATCTTCTTTGTTTTCTTGAGTGTCTACCAGGTGGGGGTGACATCTTTCATCTGCATCCGTGCCTTCGTCCTTGTCATCTTTGCTTTGTTCATTATCAAAGATGGCATCAAGAGTGCTTTTATGGGATTGTATGAGAGCATAGGCGCGTGTAAACTCATGCTTCTTTCGTTCTATCTGTGCTAATGTTCTGGTGTAACCATTGCTCTTCAGCGCAGCTGTGATTATGTTGTTTGGGTTATCTCCTTCAGCACAGCGCCAAGCTCTCAAAAACAATGCCATTTCCATGCTCCTCCAAGTTCTGGACATTTTTATGGATATTTTATTTATTTATCTATTTATTTTTTAAAAAGTTAACAGTGTGTCTATATATTTAGAGAGATTGAGCGGCTGAGAGAAGAGAGGAAGAAAAAGAGAGAGAGAGTGAGAGAGAGAATGTTTGTGTCTATATTTAGGCAGATTGAGAGGCTGAGAGAAGAAAGACAGTGTGACAGAGAGAAGTGAAGAGACAGAGAGAGAGGGGGTATGTACTTATAATAGAGGTTGAGGGTCTGACTGAGAGAAGAAAGACTGTGTTAGAGAGAAGTGAAAAATAGAGAAAAGAGAGAAAGAGTGTGTCAATACACACACACATATATATATACATATATATACTATATTTAAGGAGTTTGAGGGGCTGAGAGAAGAACGGTGCGATGGAGAAAAGTAAAGAAAAAGAGAAAGAGAGAGTGTGTTTGTCTGATCTGGCAGGTTTTCTACAGCTGGATGCCCTTCCTAATGCCAACCACTCCGTGAGTATAGTGGGTGCTTTTTATGTGGCACTGGCACAGGAGCCAGAGTAGGCTGGAAAACGGCCATGATCGGTTGGTGCTTTTTACATGCCACCGGCACGGGTATCATAACTACAATTTCCATTTGATTTTTATTTTGGTGTTGATGTTGACGTACTTGACTCAATAGGTCTCCTCAAGCACAGCGGGTCTTTCTATGATCCAAGGTTAGCACAGCAGGCAGTTCTGTGAGCCATGAACTCACTTCATTTGTCGGGTGTTTGCAGTCTTCATCAAAAACTTAAAGCTACAAGATAATGCATGATTAATTCAAAGTAATGTGAACAGATAAATATCATTCCTTTGCATGCAGTAATCTAAACACTAAAGGGTTAATACCGAGATTTACCGCTTCTCATATTTTGCGAAAACATTTCTGATCATGGAGAGATACTACTTCAATCGGAAACAAGAGAAGGTTGGCAATTAGAAAAGCATCCAGCCATAGAAAATACACCTTAACAAATTCTGTCCAATTAATATGAACTTGGGAAAGTGAACATTAACAGGATGATGATGATACAGGCAAGAGTGGGGGTCTATTTCCCCTTGACTTTTATTTTTTTCCCCCCTCATCTTTCCATCCTCTCTTCCCACTCTACATCTATATTCCAAAGACAAAATCCAGAACACACATACACATTCATTAGATGATAAAAAAAAACCAAACAGATTTTAGCTAATTACCAGCTAAAGTAGATTGCTTTGATCTAATTCTATAATGTGAAAATTATTGAATAACTGGAGTATACTTAAAATTATAAATAAATAAACACATGGTCTATCACAAGCTGCTGCTAAAATCCCCACATGGCCATACATACACATGCACATACAACCACAACTTTATCGTTCAATCAGTCAAACTTAGCTGTTTGTAGCTTACCAATATTTCATCAACAGCATCATCATCATTTTAACATACACTTTTCCATGCTTGTATGGATCAGAGTTTATTGATGCTGATTTTCTATGGCTGGATGCCCCTCCTGTTACCAACCCTCACCTGTTTCCAACTGAGGCAATATTTCCCCATGGCCAGGCATGTTTTCCCAGAATATTGAAAATGAGAGACCCCCTTGACACCCAAGCCACATTCCCAGCACCCCCTATCCAACTAACCATCACAAGCAAAGACATCTTTCTGAAGCAAATTCAAACCAACTGTATTTCACAAATAAAACTTAACCTAATGAACCCATTATTTTGTTGTCTTTACATGAATTTCCCCCCATTATCACCCCAATTTTTACATGAATCGCTACCCCATCATCACCCCACTTTTCTTCAACAGCCCCTTGGAACTTTCCACCGCCTATTTATAGAGAGAGAAAACAGTAGAAGAGAGATTAAGAGTCTGAGAGAAGAATTATGAGATGATGGAGTGAAGTAAAGAGAGAGAGAGAGAGAGAGTGTGTGTCTACATATTTAGAGAGAGGCAATAATGAAAGGGGAAATGATGGTATGATGGAGAAGAGAGAGAGAAAGAGAGTTATGCAAACTCTTGAAAAGGATTCTACTTGGATAGGGAAAAATCATTAAAGGAACAAATAAATATATACCTATCTGTAACTACGGAAATTCTCTTAAATCAGGAGTAATGAAAGTTAAACCTCTCTACAAAAATCAAAAATCTTGTAAGTCAAAAGCAAAACAGAGAAAAGACTTTATGTAAATTTAACCTTCTACTTTCCCCTAATATATGCCTTCAATAAATGACAAAATACACAGACACTTATCTAGTTTTTCCAAAGAGAAGGGTATTTCCAAGGCAGTGGAAGATTTTGAACTTCTTTTCAAGTTATATGTGCTGCTCAATACGAGACAGTATTTACGTTTTGTATATTCGTAAGGGCTTTTACTTTTTCTGTTTTTCCCTTCTATATATTCCAGATGGTTTTTCTTTAAATTTGTCTTGTTACGTTTTCACTCAAAAGTTATTCAGATGATTTTTTTTTTTCCTGATCAAAAATCACAGTTATTTTAGAAATTTTGTAAAATCTACGTGTTGTTATTTGCAACGTATATAATACCTACATTTGCAAAAGATTCTGCCTGCTTAATATATTTCACTTTATATTTCCTCAAGTGTATACTTTGTCATTCAGGAAGACATTCAAGGCTTTCTTGGGTTTTATTTATAATAGCCATCGCAACTTTTCAGAAATTTCTTGGCAATTTTCTAGGAGCTTAGAAAAACACGTGTTCATCAGAGGCCGTCATATTTATATATATGTACATATATATGTCAGTATGTACATGTATGTATATATGCCTATATATATATTATATTAATATTATGTAATTGAATGCCACGCATCCATTTCCAAGTATATATGTATGTATATATGTGTATGTGTATGTATATATATATGTGTGTGTGTATATATATATATATATATATATGTGTGTGTGTGTGTGTGTGTGTGTGTAAATGTGGATATATGTATATGTGTATATATATGTATGTATATCATCATCATCATCGTTTAACGTCCGCTTTCCATGCTAGCATGGGTTGGATGGTTCAACTGGGGTCTGGGGAGCCCGAAGGCTGCACCAGGCCAGTCAGATCTGGCAGTGTTTCTACAGCTGGATGCCCTTCCTAACGCCAACCACTCCGAGAGTGTAGTGGGTGATTTTATGTGCCACCGACACATATATATAATCAAAATAAGCAACAGGATATCAAGAGGTGATGCAGTACAACTGTTTCAAGTGACTCCATTAAATTGAACAATGCAATCCTTACACCAATTTAAATGCAGGGCTATCCTAAGCTGCATAAATAAATAGAAATTTTAATCAGTTGGACACATTAATATAATTTTACTCAAATTCTCTAATAGTGCAAGAAGAGGGAAAGAGTCTATTTTGCTACTAATGTAGCTAAGAATATACTACACTTCTGTATGAAGTTTGTTAGGGTCATAGCTTGTAAAGGATTGTGGTTCATTTATAATTAGTCTTTTTTCAACTGAATCTCACTTATCTTTTATGTATATATAGTATATATATATATATATATATATAGTATATATATATATATAGTATATATATATATATTATATATATATATATATATATATATATAAAACGTTAGCACGCCTGGTGAAATGCTTAGCGGTATTTCGTCTGCCGTTACGTTCTGAGTTCAAATTCTGCTGGGGTCGACTTTACCTTTCATCTTTTCGGGGTTGATAAATAAAGTACCAGTTACGCACTGGGGTTGATCTAATCATCTTAATCCCTTTGTCTGTCCTTGTTTGTCCCCTCTGTGTTTAGACCCTTGTGGGCAATAAAGAAATATATATATATATGTATGTATCTATGTATGTGTATATATATATCTCTTATAAAAGGCAGATTTTATCTGCCTCCCTTTGGGAGTTATACAAATCTACAATATAGGATTTCTTCAATTACAATTTACCTAGCATTTTTAAGAGTACAATGCATCGCGTCATGCCAGGTCCAGTTTTTAAAATTTAAACTCCAATTAAGCAAAATTTACAGAAAACTCACATTCTGGTGTGTGTGTCAAATGCTTTTCTTAGTCTGGTTTACACCACACGCAAACGCACACACACAGTGGGCAACGAATAAAATGAAAGTAAATAGCGACAGAGTGATTGATTTGAGGAAGACTAAACTGAAAGTGTTTAAACCACTACTCAAAAAATAAAAAAACACAGCAAACAGAAACAAATAAATACATAACCATTTAATCCTCACACAACTTCTTCAATTAGAATTTACCTAAGATTTTTCAAAGTACTCCATTCGCTCATGCCATAATATATTTCTTTCAATTTCACCCCCAATTAAGACAAAATTCGAGAAAACTCAATATTTTAACATATCACTCCGAAAGCATTGATGTACATGTGTGCGTGCGTGAGTGTGTGTGTGTCATTCCTCACACACACGCATACACATACATATACAACTACATACACATACAACTACATACAAACACGTGTGTGTTTGTTATTAGTAAAAAAGGCGCAAAAACACAACTCACTTATCATTCCAACACATTTGCAAAGACACACGGAGGACAGAAAAGGTAAATTGGTTTTTATTTTACTCTGTATATATTTTATTATATAATATTATATATAGATATATGTATATATAATTGCAGTATGAAACAGTGTTTATGTATAAACAGACGACACTTATATATAGTTACCAAGCCGCCCGAATTTACCTATTCATATTTAAATGAGAATATCAGAGCAAATCTCTTTAGTACGTTCGTGAAAACACGTATTATACTTCGTAAACAGTTCAACTACAGTTTTGTACAAAAATCAATGTGTCAACGATTTAAAAAATATTTACCTTAATTTTTTTTCAATTTTTAATGCATTTTTTGGCTATAACTCTCTAAAAATGCTTATATAGTTATTTCCCTTACAACCCGAGCAACGCCGGGCGATACTGCTAGTATATATATATATCTCTTATTATAAAAGGCAGATTTTATCTGCCTCCCTTTGTAACTTATAGAAATCTACAATATAGGATTTCTTCAATTACAATTTACCTAGCATTTTTAAGAGTAGAATGCATCGGGTCATGCCAGGTCCAGTTTTTAAAATTTAAACTCCAATTAAGCAAAATTTACAGGAAACTCACATTCTGGTGTGTATGTCAAATGCTTTTCTTAATGTGGTTTACACCACACGCACACGCACACACACAGTGTGCAGCGAATAAAATGAAAGTAATTCACTGTGTGTGTGTTGACAGGTAGACAATAGAATGCGATGGCGATGTAATATTTGTTTCTGTCTATCACGCTGATAGATACATGAGTAAAATGTATGGCAAGCTAAGAGATAAGAGTGAGTGAAAATGTTCTTGGAAGAGAGTAAATAGCGAGAGTGATTTGAGGAAGACTTTACATTAAATAACCGTAGTGGCTTGTATATATATATATATATATACATACATAAGACAGTAAGGTGTGATTTGAGGGAGATTTGGCTGCTATTTCTACCATGTCTAGCTGCCATGTAGGGGTCTCCCTCATAGGCTCATACATACATATATACATAGATAAGACAGTAAGGTGTGATTTGGGGGAAATTTGGCTGCTATTTCTACCAGGTCTAGCTACCATGTAGAGGTCCCCCTCATTGGCTCATATATATATACATACATAAGACAGTAAGGTGTGATATGAGGGAGATTTGGCTGCTGTTTCTACCAGGTCTGTTAGGCCTTCTCATGTAAACTCAAGCTTTCTCATGCCTTGAACATAAGACCAAAGCAGAGAATGTATTCTTTTATTCTTCTGCTTTTTCCAGCCATTGGTCTGTGGCCATGCTGGGGCAATGCCTTGAAGAATTGTAGTTTAATGAATCCACTCCAGTTTTAATTTTGTAAGCATTGTACTTATTCTATCTGTTTCCTTTGTCAAACCACTAGGTGACAGGGATGTAAACAAACCAACATTCGTTGTGAAGCAGTGGTGGAGGACAATCACAAGCACAGACACGCACACACACACACATACATGCATACACATATACACACATACATACATACATATATATATATGTGTGTATATATATATTGCAGCGTGGAAGGTGTTTGTAAGCCATTTAAGAAACACACAAAAACCGTTAGATTCACTTCAACATTTAAATTTAATTTGCCAAAATATTTTCGTCGCTTTGAGACCGCGACCTGTTCACTGACAAAAATATCGTGCTAACAGGTCGCGGTCTCAAAGCGACGAAAATATTTTGACAAATTAAATTTAAATGTTGAAGTGAATCTAACGGTTTTTGTGTGTTTCTTAAATGGCTTATAAACACCTTCAATGCTGCAACTGTTTTCGTTCCAGCACACGATCTCAGATCAAGTCACTTGCTATGCAAGTACATCTCTGTAACTATATATATATTTATATATATATATATATATATATATATATGTATATTGGTAAAAACAGTAAGATAACAAAAGAAAGAAAGAGACCTCAATATTATGTAAATAGAGGAAATCTTTATATATAAAAGTGAGGTTGTGTGTCTGTCTCCTACGATTTAGATTCCTAACTACTCCCACATTTTGCAGTGCAGTTTAACCAAAACCGGGTATCTTATAGTCGTGATTCATATCGAGACCGTCTGGGTATTAGCGCGCGTCTACGATGAGTCTACGATTTAAAAAAAAATTTACCATCAATTTTTCCCATTTTTAATCCATTTTTGACATATATAAAGGAAGTAACTCTCTAAAATTTATTATTAAATCTCAGAACGTAAAAAGCTACAGTAACACCCCCTCCCCCTTTGTGGTTAGCCATATTGAGATGGCTATTATACTTTACATCTCTAAAAATGCTTATATAATTATATCCCTTACAAACCCGAGCAACGCCAGGCGATACTGCTAGTATATATATAAACGGCAAAATGTCTGTGTGTGTGTCCTTTATACAAATCCACAATTTTTCAGTTAGAGGGCTCGCACTTTCTATAGTCATTCAAAACTGTCCAAGGGTGGTTGTGCACATCTTTACATTTCCCCAGTCACCCTGCAAAGCCATTAAAAAATCAATAGAAGTGACTTTTTTGTGAATTTTCTATCCAAAACCCAATCAAAATGCCCGAAATTTGATACACCAATTGAATGCCAGCTAGCTGTATGTGATTGGTCAGAGATTTGGACAGTACTCACGTGTATGTGCGCACGCACGCAGCTGTATATGCATGCACTATCACTATGACCCGGTGTTGCCGGGTTATAGTGCTAGTGTGTATATAAAGGTAGACTATGACGCATGTGTACAAACAGCCATGCTACATGGCAGTGAAACATGGGCCATGACTGCTGAGGACATGAATTATTTATTCTTATACATATACAATTTTCAATTTTCTCTGGTAAGGATTGTGTGTGAGGGGATAGTTTTTAAACTTGATATTTTAGAATAAATGAATTCATTCATAGAATCTGATGGCAGGTGTATCATCATGAAAAGAAACTTACCCAGTTTGACTCAAGAACCTGCAACAATCACAACGCTGAAATATTGGAACTTGCTAAACATATATTCAAATCCAGAAAAGCACCACTAGCTAACAAGCACTAAGAATACTTTGAACAAGAACTTTGGAGTACCATTAAAAACATCAGGTTTAAAAACCATTCCCTCAGACATAATCCTTACCAGAGAAAATCAGAAATGGTATTTTAACACATTCAGATAAAACTAGAAACATATACAATATTGACCCCATCATATACCACAAACTCATACGTAGAGAGATCACAAAAAGATATAAGGTAGTACCTAATACCACACTAAAAAAGATAAACCTAGAAGCCAGAAATATTATGCTAGATTTTAATTTAGGTGATAAAATGTAATCTTTTACTCCGATTAGACCACACGTAACAATTAAGGACCACAAAGAAAACTTCCCTAGCAAAACACTAATATGTCCCAACAAATCTGACATACATTATTTACATTCGACGGATATTTGTCCTCATCTTGTTTGTTGTTAACATGTTTCGGCTGATATACCCTCCAGCCTTCTTCAGGTGTCTTGGTGAAATAGCAAACTTTTCTTCCGTAGTGATGTTCCTTAGTGCTATCAAAAGACTACAGAGTGACAATTCCATCATACTTCCAGTGGACAAGGGAAATGCTACAGTGGTGATGAACAAGTCTGACTGCTCTGCAAAAGTTGACAAGTTTTATAAGTAATGGTAGCTACAGCAAAGTAAAGAAAGACCCTACTTTGAAAACAGAGAGGAAGTTGTCACAGATCTTGATCAAGAACAAGGATCACTTTACACCAATGAAATACAGACAATTGACTCAACACCACAGTAAACTACTACACATGTACAGTCTTCCTAAGATTCATAAGGATGAAGGATAAGACCTTTAGTGAGCTGTAGAGGTTCAGCATGTCATCCACTGAGCTGCTTCCTTGTGGATATAATCAGTCCATTAGCAGGAAAGTCAACATCGTACGTGAAGAATTCCACCCACTTCACAGAATTGATCAAGGATACTCCCATTGAATCCAACTGGATGGTGAGTCTAGATGTGATAAGCCTGTTCACCAAAGTCCCAACTGGTGAAGTACTATCAGTGATACAAGAAAAACTAGTGACAGACACCCATCTAAAAGAACGCATTAGTATATCAATAAGAAACTTGATGGAAATGTTGACCTTCTGTCTAGAAACTACCTATTTTAGTATGGACACTGATATATATTGAAAAGAGGAGGGTTTAGCTATGGGTTCACCATTATCATCGGTAATAACCAATATATACATGGAATACTTTGAGAATGTGGCTTTAGGATCAACACCACTAAAACCAATACTATGGCTACGATATGTTGATGACACCTTTATACTCTGGCCCCACCAGGAAGATGTCCAAGTGCTGTTAGATCATGTGAACTCAATAAAGCCATCCATACAGTTCACAATGGAAAAGGAAAAAGACAATCAGCTGGCATTCCTGGACGTATTAATAACAAGCACCAAGTATGGCTTCCAGACATCCATATACCGCAAGCTGACCTTTACTGGACGATACCTCAAATTCAATTCCCACCATCCATACAGTGTAAAGAGAGGGATTGCTCAGTGCCTAAAACATCGGGCAAAGAATATAAGTAGCGATCGTGATTCACACCACAAAGAAATGATCAAGCTCAATAACGATCTGTTAAACAACAACTACCCCAAAAGCATACTATCCACTCCAATTATGAAGAGAGAGGATGAAGCCAATAAACGGTCTACAGTCTGTCTACTTTATGTGAAAGGCCTCTCCAAAAGATACAAACAATATGCGGCCCATATGACATCAGGACTTCGCAAATATCTCCTTCTGGTGAAACCACCAATAGAAGAGAATATGACCAAAGACTGCGTGTACTCCATCCCATGCAGCTGTGGTAGGTTATACAAACGCAAAACATGCCGCCCCCTCAAAATAAGGGTAGACGAACTTCGCAAAGCTGTGACACAAGGAGATATTGATAAATTGGGTATAGCTGATCATGTATGGAAAAATGGAGACCACCTCCCCCTGTGGGATGAAGTTAAAATAATAGACAGAGAACCCCTGGAAAATACAAAAACTAAAGGAAGCAGCACATGCTAGGACACAACAACCTCCTAAGCAGACTGAGTGCAGATATGAGCAGCATATAGGAACTGGTAATAAGGAAGGATAGAAAAATATTAGATTTATAAGCCCTAAAATTCACTCCATAATTGCCCATAGGCATATGGCATAGTGGTTAAGAGTGCGGGCTACTAACCCCAAGATTCCGAGTTTGATTCCAAGCAGTGACCTGAACAATAATAATAATAATAATAATAATAATAATGGTAACAACAACATCAAAAAATACCTTATGAATGAGAACCCAGGTTCGAAATTTCCCCAAGGCTGAAGGGTATATCAGCCGAAATGTGTTAACAACAAACAAGATGAGGACAAATATGCGTCAAATGTAAATAAGGTACATAATTCCTCATCTCAACTGTAAAATCTGACATAAGTAAAGTTAGTAAAATAATTTTAAATAAATATCTACAACACTTAAAAATATAGTCAAACTGGAACTATGGAAGAACACACAAGGTGCACTGGATTTATTCTCCAATATACAGATAGAAAATAGATATAACCAAAAATTCATATGCATCTATAGACCCTATTGTCCTTAATAGTGCTCACATTTTTGCAAAGAGATACACTAACCTAAGTATGAGGGAGGTAAACGTGATACTCACTGCCCTTAAGACCGTTATCGAATTTGATAACAAATCATGGGCGAGGACCTCTTTGATATTACCATGGGATCGCCAGACTCAGCAGAAGTGACAGACCTGGTAGGTCAGTATATCTTGGATAATATAAGTAGAGAATTTCCTGAATTAACCAAAGGTCTCGCAGAAACGTTTGCGCGCCGAGCGAAATGCTTAGCGGTATTTTGTCTGCCGTTACGTTCTGAGTTCAAATTCCGCCAAGGTCGACTTTGCCATTCATCCTTTCGGGGTTGATAAATTAAGTACCAGTTACGCACTGGGGTCGATGTAATCGACTTAATCCGTTTGTCTGTCCTTGTTTGTCACCTCTATGTTTAGCCCCTTGTGGGCAGTAAAGAAATATATATAGAGATGACATACTATTCTTAGTTAAGAACCTTTCAAATAGACGCCTTGAAGTACTTAAAAAGCGATTACATAAATTCTGTAATAGGTTTGGCCTATCCATAATTATAGAAAATGAAAACTATTTACTCTTTTACTTGTTTCAGTCATGTGACTGTGGCCATGCTGGAGCACCGCCTTTAGTCGAGCAAATCAACCCCAGGACTTATTCTTTGTAAGCCTAGTACTTATTCTATCGGTCTCTTTTGCCGAACTGCGAAGTTTACGGGGACGTAAACACACCAGCATTGGTTGTCAAGCGATGTTGGGGGGACAAACAAGCATATACACACACATACATACATGTATATATATATATATATATATATACACACACACATATATACAATGGGCTTCTTTCAGTTTTCGTCTACCAAATCCACTCACAAGGCTTTGGTCAGCCTGAGGCTATAGTAAAAGACACTTGCCCAAGGTGCCACGCAGTGGGACTAAACCTGGAACCATGTGGTTTGTAAGCAACCTACTTACCACACAGCCACTCCTACGCCTATTCTTATAAACTATTTAGATGCAAATTGTAACTTAAATATCGGACTCCATGAGCCTTATGTAAAAGAAAACTCTACATTATATAAACAATTCTAGTAACCATCCCTTGCAAATAAAAAAAGCCCTCCTACTAAATATAAGTAAAAGAATTTCAGACTTCTCCTCTAATGAAAAGATCTTTAATAAACATAAAGAAAAATACAACATAGCACTAAAAAATGTTCTCCCCCAAAATATTAACTATATAGAGCAACTACCTCCAGCCCTCAAAATTTAGACAACTGTAACACTACCAAGGATAAATATAATAATAATAATAAAGAAATATTAAAAATAGAAGGTAACCTATAAATAATAATAGACATAATAACAAAAACAATAATAATAATAAAATCGTTAGTAATAATAGTAAAAATTATAACAATAATAGTATTGTTAAATATAAAAATAAAATAATAACTGAAATTACACGTAATATAAAAAAACCCTAATAAGGGAAATAATGAAATAGATTCTCTATGGTTAATCATCCTTTTTCCTATGCAAATTAAGAATAACACAGTAAAAACAATATTTAGATTAATTAACAAACATTTTACAAATGAAAAAAGCCAAATATTGGGGGATAATCAATAACAAAACAATAAGAATAGGATACAGTCTAACACATAACCTGGCTACCATCATCTCCTCAATTAACAATAGAAAACTGGACACCTTCTAAGTAGAAAAAATAACAGAATACAAACACAAATAATAATAATAATAACTATAATAATAATAATCATAATAATAGAAATTGCATGGTTGGTGATAACAATAATAATAACAGAATAATAATAATAATAATAATATTAATAATAGCAACAATGAAAATAATAAGTAAATTACCCTAACCAACAATAATAATAGTAATAATACTAACACTAATGATCACAATAGTAAAAGCAATAATAACATTATTAGTATCAATAATAGCCACAGTAAACCCCACACAGCCACATAGAACGTGATTGTAGAATAAGTAATAATTGTATATTTAATAATAGCTGCATTAGAAAGGAGGTAGTGTATCAATGTATAGTAAGTACAATATGACAGCAAGGTATATGTAGGAGCGACATAAAACATTATAAAACAGAGGCTGAATCACCATAAGTATACATTTAGAAACAGAAATAGGAGGAATTCTACATGGTTAAGTAACTCTATATGGGAACTTAAGAAGGGGGAATTAACTATAATTTAAATTGGAAAATACTAACAACAGCACCAGCGTACAGTACTAGAAATAGAAAATATAAGTTACGTATTAATGAAATTTTCTTTATAATTGGGTTTAAATTTCCGCTTTTTAACAGCTTTAAGGAACGTAACATTTCCTGTTTTCATAAAACTAGGTATACCTTTTCCAAATATCACTAGCACCTAGGATTCAAAACCCCTACTGACATAATAATAATAATTATTCGAGTTATTGTTGGTGTTCTACTGTATTATATAATAATATGATGGATATGCAGGTGTATAAAAGAGAGTATATATTGACTTAGCTATAATTATATACATGTATATATATATATATATATGTGTGTGTGTGTGTGTGTGTAAGTATATACTACTATTATTGTTACTTTTGTATTAATATATATGTATATATATAAACCACACACACACACACATGTGGGTTTGTGTGTTTATGTTTATGCTGGTACCTTTAGCAAATACACATTGACTAGCTTATTTATATTAAGTTGCACCCCACAAGTATACAAAGTAATAACATTATCTAGTACTACCCTTTAGACTTAATCATGATTTTTTTTATATATGCCTGTATATATATACATGTGTGTGTGTGTGTATGTATATAGATGCAGGCATTGATATGCAACCCCATTACAGAAACAATAAATAAATAAATTAATTGATTGAATAATGGGCCTGTTGGTTAATCACCTAAATATTTAAGTATGCTATTATTTTAATTCTAACTCTGTGATAACCCAGAATTACCTCCCTTCCATTAAGCAAAAAATTGGTGCTTATTTACATATTAACATAAACATTCTACTTATAACTTAACCTCCTCCCACTCCACTTAAATATAACATTAAAAGTAATTAAATGTTTTAAAGGACTGAATGACTGATTGGTTCATTAATTAACTCAACACTATTGCATAGAGCCTTGCATTTAATATATTTTATCAGATAAAATATTTTAAACATAGTTTTAGTGATAAATAATGACAACTTAGTAACATGCAGGTATATAAAATAGGGTAGATGAGGGTATATATTGAGTTAGTTCCTTAAGTAACTCAACACTGTTGCATAGAGCATTGCATTTGATGTATTTTATCAGATAATATATTTTAAACATAGTTTTAGCGATAAATAACAATTCAGTAAAACAACTTGTCCGGTCACTTTTGGTATACTGTCCCTTATTAGAATTTGGTTCAAATAACTTCCAACATATAATTTTACCCTTGTATTACCCATATGTTTTAGTAAATATACAAATGATTCCCCTAATTAGACAGATATGTGTATTATTATATAAGGTTTTAAAACTTTGTAGTAACTCATCTTTCGTATGCAGTCTATTAAAATCACATCCCCTTAGTAATATCACTTTAACCTAAAATACTAACATATCAATTCATCCACATTTTACTTATATATTTCTTAATTTAACATAATTTAAATTAATTTAATCTAATATAATAGAGTGAAGTCCTTATATTAATTTCTTTATTGAGTTTTACTATCCTATCTACTAATAGTTAACCCTGACATATTTTTATATTTCTATACATTCATATATTTTTACCTAGTTTGTTATTTATGTTATCGGTTATCCATTAACCAACCATAACAAAGTCATGGCATTTCCAAACAATTGATGACTAATTAGATTACGTGGCTGACCATAAGCCCTTTCCCAATTCCCGCAGGGTTTTAGCAACTCGATAACCAAAAAATAACAGAATATAATACAGTATCTCGATTAATACCTGGGAATTTACTACTAATATCACAAATATTAATATAAACTCTAATCTCCATATTGTGGACCTTAATCTCAAGCCCTCAATGGTAAACATATTGTATGTTTATGTGTTTGTTTATAATTATATGAAAAGAAAAATACATACCACTATAGTAACCACCCTTCTCAACACATAAAATATGTATGTGTCTATGTGTATGTTTGTATGTAAATATATATATATATATATATATGTGTGTGTGTACATATATATATATATTCCTCATTTATATACCTTTTCATTCCTGCAAAACCATACTACCCTCAAACTAGATTGCTTATTTAAATTCTACTATTATTTCTCTTTTTATACTTTCTCTAATAAGAATATTATAATACACCTAATTATAATAATAACTGATTCTGTTGTATGCATATACACACGTATATATATATATATGTATTTATATATGTATATATAGAAGTGTGTATATGTGTATGTATTCATATACATAACTTAACCCTATGAACTTTCTAAACTCCCTGACGAAGTACACCCAAGGACCTTAATTTTATCTACCAAATACTACAGTTCACTGAAGGGATGGAAGCAACATGTGGGGTACTCTGACCTGTTGGCTGAAACAGCTATAAGAAACTGTTCTACTTTCTATATTCTAATAATTACTGGTATTTTTATATATGTAAAATATAATCCGTTATACATGTATGTATTATATTGTAATTGTTTAAAATAAATAAATAGACATATGGGTGCAGGAGTCGCTGTGTGGTAAGTAGCTTGCTTACCAACCACATGGTTCCGGGTTCAGTTCCACTGTGTAGAACCTTGGGCAAGTGTCTTCTTCTATAGCCTCGGGCCGACCAAAGCCTTGTGAGTGGATTTTGTAGACAGAAACTGAAAGAAGCCCATCATGTATATGTATATATGTGTGTCTGTCTTTGTCCCCCTAACATCACTTGACAACCGATGCTGGTGTGTTTACGTCCCCGTAACTTAGCCTATGGTCAAAAGTCAATCCAGCTTATATTGCCTATAGATATTATGGTATATTATGGTTGTAGGCAATGTATTTACTTGACTATACGACGCATGATATACCCAATGTAATGTAAAATATTGTTCAATGTTGTTCTTTAATGTATTTTGCGCATGTGAATAGTATGTACGATTTGCTTATGTATATATATGTATGTTTATTTGTATATTTTTATATGTATATATATATATATATATGTATGTATTTTGGATATTTGTTTATTATTTATTTGTATATATTAGATAAGTGCAGCATGTTTTGTATATCAATATTATTATACTTTTCAAGTTAATTATATCGTCTGATGAGGCCTATGGTTCTTTTAATGTATAAGTATAATTTTTAATGCCTACAACCATAATATACTGACATCTATAGGCAATATAAGTTGGATTGACTTTTGACCATAGGCTGAAACAGCTGTAAGAAGTAGTTTATGAATTTCATTGATTTATAACTTTTAAAATATGTATTTGTATTATTTTTATTATTATATTACCTATTGATTTATATAATGTTTTGTTTGCTTTTGAAGTTCTCATTTGTATAATTAATAAATAATGTAAAATTGTAATATCCGTAAGTTGATGAACAAGATGAATTTGTTTCTCCATTTTCTTATTTGTATTATAAATTTACGGTACGAATATTTTTTACCTTCACCCATTTAATACAATAAATGAATCAATTGCATTGCAATTAAAAGCATTTATGTATTAAGAATTTTGGTACTTTACCAACAGTATATTGGATAATTTATATCCCATAGTGGATTACATTCATAACCCCTATCTTACTTTGTACTATATATATATATATATATTACAATTATGAGTATAATTATTAGGGTTTGGCAAAAAAATTTGCTTCACCACATACCGATCTTTAGAAATAGACCAAGTATGCGGATGGTGCAAAGTCCCTTCCAGATCCAGAGTTACGTGGTGGTGGAATAGTACGGTAGACAAAGCCATTAGAGCAAAGAAACAAGCCTGGAGGGATGGGGATAGCAGGAAATGGTACCAGGTAGCCGGAAGGGAGGCTGGGTGGCAGGTATACATAGCCAAGGGTGAAGCGGAAAAGAAGTTTGCCAATGTCCAGCGACATGTGGACCAAAAAACCGAGGTATTTCAGATTGCTAGACTGTGTGTGAGAGAAAATTGTGATGTCACAGGAGAGAAATGCGTCCGCATGGATGATGGTGCACTTGCTTTCAATGTTTTTGAAAAGAAAGAGGCTTGGAGAAGCCATTATGAAAGACTGCTGAATGTGGAGAATGTGTTTAACTCCATTTATTTATTTATCTATATTATACAAAACATTTCACCTAAACCTGGAGTTTCTACCTTTATAAGTAGGTTGTTACATCCTTGATACTTGTGTGGATTTTTGCTACCCAGTAACTGTTTGTTTATTTTTTTCTGTGTTATTTGTAAACACTGAAAAAAACACACACATTTATATACACACACACACACACACAAATATATATTAGATCGATCTTTGATCTCTGTCAGTTTTAGCTTTTCTTGTCCTCTAAACAATATTTTTACTGTGTCACACTGTTTATGTATAATGAATTCATTGTTTAGTTAATCTATATAATGTTTTCTTTGGTGTTCCTATATTTTATTCTTTCAGTTTTCTGTTGTGAGGGCTAAACTTTGAACTATTCATTGTTTTATTTCTTCACTTCATACTATTTAAATAATCTCAGTAGGAAATCTTATTGTGCAGTTATATTGAAATAATTCAAATCATTGCCTTCTATCTATCTGCCAAAGTCAGCAACAGAACTGTTAAACATTTTGAATTTGAATTTTATTTGGAAAAGCAAGAAATATTTATTCCTTGACACTTTTTGAGAATACCAAAAAATATTAATGCCCCAGAAACATCAGTCAAATATAGAGAGAATGGAATTCTTCTCTTATCTTCCTTGGATTGTCTGTAGTTATGTTCTCTATATCCAAACATCTGTTTCTATTTTGTATGAATGAAATTAACATTCACCTTTACTGCTTGAGATTTAGTCACACTATTTTGTTCCTGATGCCAAATCTGGTCTAACTGCTGAGGCAATGGGTGTTCTAATCACTGGCACTGATAGTAGAGGAGGAATCTGATTTTGCAAGTTGGTTTTAAAGGAACCATGGATATAATCCATCTCTAAGGAATTATGAGAGATTTGCTCCTGGGTTTATGCTGTTTTATTTCCAATAAGTTCTCTGTGTAAAAGTATCACTTTTTGACTTATTTTTGTAAATATTATTTTGGAGTTTAATTTTACCATCTGGAAGTTTTATCAAGATTATGGAACCTATTGAAAATTTATTTCTTCCTCATAATGTGAGTAGGCATTACTTTTACACTCCACTCTTAACTTTTACTCAAACACATCTGCATGTGCACACACATACATTATGCTAGGTGAAGTAGAGACAAATTGTTTTCAGATGTAGAGTATTTGGATGAATAAAGATGTCTTCAGTGCCATGTGACTTGTGGTTGTCTTCATCATCCTTTTATTGGTGTCCATCTCACCGTAACATTCCTACCACTACTCACATACCTTCCAACTTTTGAATAATCGACTGGCAACAATAATAGTATCCAATTGATAGCAGTGTCTGTAGTTATATATGTTGTATGTCAACACAGCCTTGTGTGTGGAGATTTTATGGTTCGAGTCAGTGTTTTGGGGGTAAAATGCCCATGAACTTGATGACCCTTCAATTAACTGTAACTGCATAGTGCTTCCTCCCACCTCGCTCCACCTTTTCATCATCTTGTGTGCAATCTTACATCCAAACATTTTTTTTTTCACAAAACAGTTCATTCCTGGTGCTATATTCTTTTACTTTGCATTTGTTGTGGATAATAGTTGATTGCTGTTGGATTTACCTGGAATTCAAGATATCTAGGAGATCATCAAGTGGAACTGAAGGTATCGTCATCATCATTTAGCATCTGTTGTCCATGCTGGCATGGTTTGGACAGTTTGACTAGGGCTGGCAAGTTGGAAGGCTGCACCAGACACCAGTCTGATTTGGCATGGTTTCTATGGCTGGATGCTCTTCCTAACGCCAAACACGCAAGGCAAAAAGGAATTGTAAAAGGATTACACTGGATATTAAACTTGATGTTTTAAAAGGGTTTAATGCAGGAGAGAAAACAAATCAACCTTATTGTCAAAACATTGAGTCTTTTAATGACTGCAGTGGGAACAATATGTGACAACAGTGGAGAAATTAGATCAAACGTTCAAGAAGTTACTCTGTTAATTTCTCAGACATGATTTTTTTTTTCATAGACTCAGGCCTTATTTTTTTTATAGGTGCTTAAAATAGGACAACTCTTGTGGTATATGGAAGGAGAACCAGAATAGACACAATCTGCAATAAGTTTATTTATTTCTTAAAAAAAATAATAGTGAAAAAATGCTGTTAGGGAATGTTTAAGATGTGCTGTCAGTTTGATACAGTGTACAATGTTGGAGAAACTATGCTTTTCTAGGAACTCATGCCTGCGAGATTTCTTGAAGAAAAATCAGCACTGAAATTTATAGCTTCCAATAATTATCTCATGCTTCTGGGAGGCAATACTGCTACTGCTAGAATATTAAAGCCCCCATCCCTCCTTGTATATCACTCCCAGAATCCAAGGGCTTTTATGGGTCAGGCAAAGTTTAATTTGCTTCTTATGTTACATTCAAATACAATGGCATTGATGACTAAGAGCCTTTTTAAAGAGTGGTTTACAAATATTTTTTGTCCTTTTATAGAAAGGTACAGCCAGACATTTTCAACTAAGCTTTAACAGCATATTGGGAACTTAAATGAACTTTCTGGATAATTGTGAGAGTAGAGTGTATCCTCAGGAATACCTCTTTGCTTCAGCCTATGAATCAAGGTGTGATAGCTTACTTCAAGGCATATTATGTGAGAAAAACTTTCGAACAATATATGGATGGAGATGATAAGGAAAGTAAACCTACAATTAGAGATTTCTAGAAGTTCAACATGATGAATGTTGTCGATAACATAGCTGAGTCATAGAATGAAGTGAAATCTTCAACTTTTTAATGGTGCTTGGGAAAATATATTGCCAGTCTTTATCCATGACTTTATAAGTGTTCCATAAGCTTAAAATCTACATTACATTTGGAAAGATATGACATTTACAAATGATGTATGGTTTGAAGGAGTTCTATAGGAGGGTGTAGTGAAGTGGCTTGTGTTCTATTGAGGAAGTTTATTAATGAGGAATTGATGCTGTTAGAATAAGAGCAAGCTGAGAGTACACAATTTCCGCCTACTCCACTTAAATTGACTGCAAAAAATATTGCTAAAGGTTTGGCATTTATAGAGGAATGGCTGCAAGTTTTTGCTAATAACAACCCTAATCCTGAACATAGTATAAAATCTACAAGAGGAGTTTACAATGAGCTCAGTTCCTACATCAAGCTCTACAAATAGATGATGTGCTATAAACATCAAACAATTCTTAAGTTCTTCACCCTTTAAGTCGATGATGATGAAATGTAAGACAGAAGATAGTGTTCTTTCACCCATCCAGTAACTCTCATTCCACTACCACCACTATTCCTCACACAGTAGCCAACTTTTATGGTAAGAACACATCCTATTATGATATGATTCTTATTCATTCCCTAATGTATTTCTCTTCAAATGTTTTTATGTATACTTGTACTGTGTGTTTTTAGAAATGGTTTTCGTGCATAAAAGGGGTTGTAAAGCTTGTTCTATTTTGTTGTTTTGAAAAAAAATCTGTCAGAGCACATTATTACTTAATTATATGAAAATCAGTAGGAAAATTAATTCACATTGCGATATGTTTTTCATGCCTAATGTAGAAGCTAGAAAGTTCTGGAGTGATATTTGGGATAAGCCAGTTAATCACGAGGGTACAGCATGGTTAAAGAAAGTGAGGAGTAAAGTAGTTAGTGAGAAGCAGCCAGATCTAAAGCTAACTAGTGCATTAATGAGTAAAGTGTTAGGAAGAATGCTGAATTGGAAGGGCCCAGGACCAGATTTAGTTCAAGGGTATTGGTTAAAGAAATGAGAGACTGAGGGAACAGCTTCAGGATTGCCTAAATGGAAGAGGCATACCTAATTGGATGACTCGAAGGAGAACAACACTATGAAAGACAAAAGCAAGGGCAATATACACCAGTTACTTGCTTACCATTAGTGAGGAAGTTGTTAACAGGAATGTTCTCAGAAAGCATTTATGGGCACCTTGACAGCTAGAATTTACTTCCAGAAGAACAGAAAGGTTGCAGGAAGAAGGCTAGAGGAACATCATCATCATCATTGTTTAATGTTTGCTTTCCATACTAGCATGGGTTGAACGATTTGACTGAGGTCTGGCGAACCAGATGGCTGCACCAGACTCCAATCTGATCTGGCAGAGTTTCTACAGCTGGATGCCCTTCCTAACGCCAACTACTCCGAGAGTGTAGTGGGTCCTTTTACGTGCCACCGGCATGAGGGCCAGTCAGGTGGTACTGGCAACAGCCACACTCAAATGGTGCTTTTTATGTGCCACCTGCACAGGAGCCAGTCCAGTGGCACTGGCAACGACTTCGCACGAATGTTTTTTCAAGTGCCACCAGCACAAGTGCTGGTAAGGCGACACAAGTAACAATCATGCTCGAATGGTATTTTTTACATGCCATCGGCACGAAGGCCAGCTTGTTGCTCTGGCAACAATCACGCTTGTATGGTACTCTTAGTGCTCCACTAGCACGGATGCCAGTCATCAAATTTGATTTTGATTTCACTTGCCTCAACAGGTCTTCACAAGCAGAGCTTAGTGTCCAATGAAGGAAAGGTACGCATAAGTGGGCTGGTTACACCCCTGGCATAGGCCACGAGGTTATGGTCTCACTTGAGCTTGCTGAGTCTTCTCAAGTACAGCATATTTCCAAAGTTCTCAGTCACTAGTCATTGCCTCAGTGAGGCCCAATGTTCGAAGGTCATGCTTCACCACCTAATCCCAGGTCTTCCTGGGTCTACCTCTTCCACAGGTAGTGCCACACTGCTAGGGTGTGGCACTTTTTCATACAGCTATCTACATCCATTCTCACCACATGGCCATACCAGCGCAGTCGTCTCTCTTGCACACCACATCTGATGCTTCTTAGGTCCAACTTTTCTCTCAAGGCACTAACACTCTGTCAATTATGTACACTGACATTACACATCCATGGGAGCATACTGGCTTCATTCCTTGCGAGCCTACATAGACAAAGCAGTTCTAAAAGAAGTGAAATCTAGGAAGAAAAATTTAACAGTGAGTGCCACCTTGACTGGCTCCCGTCAAGTAATAAACACCATCCAATTGTGGTTGATGCAAGCCCCCTCTGGCCCCTGTGCTGGTGGTACATAAAAAAGCACCCACTACACTCTTGGAATGGTTGGCATTAGAAAGCTGTAGAAACACTGCCAGATCAAACTGGAGTCTGGTGCAGCCTCCTGGCTTCCCAGACCCCAGTCGAACTGTTCAGCCCATGCCAGCATAGAAAACAGACGTTAAACGATGATGATGCATGGATAGATTATAAGAAAGCCCCACTCAGTTTAGTATTAAGAAAGGCAAATATACAGCATCGGTTTAGAGATAGTAAGGAAATAATTAACCTTTTGCTCTACATGGATAATATGAAGCATTTTAGTAAAAATAAAAAAAAAGAGAGAGATTCTTTCATACAAAGTTCAGCAAAGATATAGGTATGGAATTTGGCTTTAAGTGTGCAATATTAGTAATAAAAAAGGGACAGATAGTCAGCAGTGAAGGCATTCAGTTACCAGATGGCCAAGCATTAAAATCACTGAAGGAAGAAAAAGGTTATAAATATTTAAGAGCATTAGCTGACAGTACTAACTATAGAAATGAAAGAGAAAGTTGAGGAGTACATTAGAAGGGTGAGAAAGTAAATGAAGTAAAAACTAAATGGTCTGATTCTAGTGAGGGCTGTAAATACTTGGGTAGTATTGTTATTTTAGATATTCAACAGCTTTTGTAGATTGGATAAAATCTGAATTAGCAAATCTAGACAGAACTAGGAAGGAATTCAATATGAGGACTTCATCTTGGAGCAGGAGTAGCAAGTGTGTACTTACCTAGAAAAGAAGGTGGTAGAGATTTAATATCAGTAGATGACAGTGTGGAGTTAGCTAGAGTAGATATAACCTCCTATATAAGTAATAATGAGGAAATTGTATTAAGAGCTGCTAATGTAGCATGAGGAGATAGAGAAACCAAAAAGCCAAATGTAGTTAAAAAACAGTAAAAAGAAGTAAGATATGTGACTGGCAAAATAGTAATAGTGAGACATGGTTGTAGTTGCAGAAAGGGGGGACAGAAAGTTTGTTAGCAACAGCACAAGATTTGGGACTAACTGGAGGAAAGCTAAGATATACAAAAATCAGGTAGATTCCCAATGTAGGTTATGTAAATCAAAGGAATAAAGTGTTACTCATTTAGTTAATGAATGTAGTATGATGGCATAAAAGGAATACAAGACATGACAACCTGGGAGAATAATCCATTAGGAGTTATGTAGAAAACTAGGATTTGACCATATCGGTAAATGATGTGAACATGAACTTAGTAAAGTGCGAGAAAGTAAGAAATATAAAATGTGAGATTTTAGCACTCAGACTTAGTAATAGAAACTAGAAGGCATGATTTAGTAGTTCATTTAATTTATATTTAGATAATTTGTGAATAAATATATACTATTAATATATATTCTTCAATTATTTTTATTAATCCTTTGGTTTAAAACTTATTCTAGTTATGCTCATACACTACATAACCTACAACTAATTTATACTCATTATAATACTGCATAATATAACTACATAAATCAGGTTATATATATATTCACAAATTATCTAAACTTATTATATAAATAATTCGACTACATAATATTACTAGATGAACTAATAAATTAATAACATAAATCAGGTTATATATATATATCATTTAGAGACAAACTGCTATTTAGTTATTCCATCAATAGTGAAAAGATATTATCTATAATAACCACATAGAAATTAATTAAACATCTTATAATTATTATTCTAAAAACCTATTAAATTGACTATGTGCGTTTCATGACTAAATATATAAATTGATAATATTAAAATTTAATATTAATTCAATTTTAAAATATTTAGCCACTCTTCAGGTAAAAAAAATAACATAAATAAATTTAGATATTATAATAAAACAATAAATATAGAACATAATGGGGATCAGCCATCTGAATGTGGCTAGGGATAGGGCAGGGTAGTGGGGGTGTTACTGATGAATTTAGCCCCAGGCGATCATCAACATCACCAGAAGGGCTGACACCATCTCGGTGTCCTTGCCAGCCTGCAAAGGGAGATCAGCCTCCCTGAAGATACGGATATATATATATATATATATATATATATATATATATTATATATATATATATATATATATATATATATATATATATATTAACAGTCAATAATTCAAACAATATTAATGTAAAGCGAAAACATGACTTATCCTTTTTTTTTTAAGTTTCAGCTCAGAGCTGCGGCCATGCTGATGCACTGCTATTAATCTTGATGAAAACCAGTTAAAAAAAATTTTAAACTTTAAACTTACAATCTAGCATTGTCAAAAAACCTATCTCATTAAACATGACATAAACAATAAATATACAATAAATAAATGAATAGATATATGTATTTAATGATAAAAAATAAAAATAATCAAATAAACATCATGTAAGACTACAATTTACAGGGAAAAAATCTAAATTCTCAATAATTTAAAACTATGACTTTATATATAGAAATATAAAATTAATTAAATGTCCATAAATTAATATATATTCTTCAATTATTTTTATTAATCCTTTGGTTTAAAACTTATTCTAGTTATGCTCATACACTACATAACCTACAACTTATTTATACTAATTATAATACTGCATAATATAACTACATAAATTAATAACATAAATCAGGTTATATATATATTCACAAATTATCTAAACTTATATAAATAATTCGACTTATGTCTACATTTAATTTTCTTCTCATCTTGGGAATTAATCAATTGTTTTTTAGATCTTAATATCTCCATAAATTCATTTGTACATAGTAAACAAAAGTTATTACCTATTTGATAAGATTTAGCTTTACAAACTATCTCCCATTTCAAATTATACTTAATTCCTTTAGATTTTAATTTCCATATATATTTGCTAAGGCCTGTAGAATTAATCAATGTTTTATTCTTAAATGGTGCATGTGTTGGGCCACCCATAATGTAATTTTATTAGACATCGACCCCACGTATTTCGCATTTATATTGTAACTATTCCTATTAATTAATATTAATATTTATATACTACATCAGCCAAGTTACATTTATTTTTAAATTTACATTTCATCTTATCTCTACCCGTACAATTAATTAAATTCTGGTCACTAGTATTATTGGAATTATTATATAATTTTTTAATATAAAACTTATTCAGCTTAAAACTATTAAAAGATAAAATAATGTTACCAACATTATTAGTAGTAGAATAACCAACTCCAAAATTATTACTAGAAAAAAATATTATATTTTTTATTATCTACAATAAATAATTCAATTAATTTTAATATCTCTTTAATAATGTTTGTTTTAACTCCATAAGGAATAATTAACCAAATTTAATTCTTATTGTTAACATTACTTTTATTTATTATATTTATTATTATCATTAATGTTTGATTTGTTATGAGATTTTTAGAATAATAATTATAAGGTATTTAATTAATTTCTATGTGGTTATTATAGATAATATCTTTTCACTATTACTGGAATAACTAAATAGCGATTTGTCTCTAAATTATATATATATGATGGGCTTCTCTTGGTTTCCGCCTACCAAATCCACTTACAAGGCCTCGGTTAGCCCAAGGTTATAACAGAAAACACTTGCCCAACATGCCATGCAGTGGCACTGAACCCAGAACCATTTGGTTGGGAAGCAAGCTTCTTACCACACAGCCATGCCTGCACCTATAGCTGTAGACAAAGAAAATAGAAAGTGCCAGGTAATTGACTTTATAGTCCCAAATGATGAAAAAAGTCAATATGAGAGATAATATAGAGAAAATAGCAAAGCACCAGGACTGAACCATTGAGTTACAACAACCATGAAAAGTGTGGCTAAAATGTATCCCTGTAAAATAGGTGCATTAGGAGCTATTCCTAAAGATTTGAACTGGTGGATAGAGGAAATAGGCATAAAACCTAGTTTAGTACAGTTTTAGAAAACAGTAATATTAGGGACAGCTAGGATACTTAGGAAGGTTCTTATCTAAGGTTACTTGTTGTAGACCAATGTTAGGAATTTTTTCCAACAGTCTAACCTTGTGCATAACTGAAATAATAGTAATACTTTTGGCAAAAGGCTAGCAGTTTTTGAGGGAAAGGGATTAGTTGATATCATGACCCTAGTATTTGACTAGTACTTTATTTTATTGATCCTAGAAGGATAAAAGGTAAAGTTGACCATGATAGTTTGAACTCAGAGAATAAGTCGTAGGTATTTTGTCTGATGTTCACAATTCTGCCTGCTCACCAGCTTAATAATAATGATTTCTTTTATTTGCCACCAAGGGGATAAGGGTGACAATACAAAGACAGACATAAAGTGTGGGGGTTTACATATGACGGAATGATAAAAAATAAGGTATACACGGTATGTATCAGATGAAGGGAAGTATATATAGTATACAACACTAGAAGAAGAGGTGTGGGAAAAAGAGAAAGTGATAGGATCCCCCTGATACAGGAGGACCTCCAAAGGTAATCGAGGAACCCCACTGTCCAAGGTCACCCTGAATGCCAAGGACGAGTACTTTCTCTAACTCCTTTCTTCTGACTCACAGGTCTACACTGAGAGTGGTACCATCCACTCTTGCCATTTTCACAACTTTCACCTACCTTTTCATAAATTCACTTGAAGACAGCACCTCTCTCTCCACCCTCACTTTCCTTTTTAAGTGAAACTTGAAAAAGTTGAGGGCTTTACTAAAGAGGAATGTTTCTGTCCTCATTCCTTTCAGCCTCGTCCATCAGACAACCTCTTTCACCACTGCTACCGAACAAAGGAAAACTGCCTTTCCTGCTTGATTAAAGGAGGGCGGTGGAGAAATCATCATTATGGACTTGGCTGACAGATGGATCCATCCCACATGCAATAGCATCTGTTCAACATAACTCCACAAGTCAACAATGCTCAGACACTGAACGAGTGCATGCAGAATGGTTTTGTCACTCTGCAATCACCTCAGACAAACCCATCTAGCCTGTAGAGTTTATCTTGAACCAGTAGCACACCCCGGTAGCACTGCCAGACCAAAGACATCTGGAAATTATCCATAACAGTCCCTAACTGGGAAGTCCTCTGGAATAGACTTGTCAGTTCATCTTCGTCGATGCCTAGGGTTTCCCCAAGGAAGTTGTCACACTTTCCGAAGGTAGACAAGTCACAAACGCCTTCAGGTAGATGGCCTTGCTCGATCTGTAGGAAAGGCGTAGGTAGAAACTCTATAAGATGCACCATAAGATGCACCAAGTGTAAGCTATGGACACATAAGAGGTGCAGCAACGTCAAAGGAAGGCTAACTAGGAAGATAGTTTTTGTATGTGGCAGATGCTCAGGAGCAATAAACACTGAAAATGCGCAGAGAGCAACTTCCGCCACATTCCAGGGAGAAAAACTAGAAATAGTTGATAGTTTCCGTTACCTAGGTGACCAAGTCAGTAGCGGGGGCAGGTGTGTTGAAAGTGTAACTGCTAGAGTAAGAATAGCTTGGGCAAAGTTCAGAGAGCTCTTACCTCTGCTGGTGACAAAAGGCCTCTCACTCAGAGTAAAAGGCAGACTGTATGATGCATGTGTATGAACAGCCATGCTACATGGCAGTGAAACATGGGCCGTGACTGCTGAGGATATGCGTAAGCTCGCAAGAAATGAAGCCAGTATGCTCCGATGGATGTATAATGTCAGTGTTCATGCTCGACAGAGTGTAAGTACCTTGAGAGAGAAGTCGGACCTAAGAAGCATCAGTTGCGGTGTGCAAGAGAGACATTTGCGCTGGTATGGCCATGTGGCGAGAATGGATGAAGATAGTTGTGTGAAAAAGTGCCACACCCTAGCTGTTGAGGGAACCTGTGGAAGAGGCAGACCCAGGAAAACCTGGGATGAGGTGGTGAAGCACAACCTTCGTACTTTAGGTCTCACTGAGGAAATGACTAGAGACAGAGATCTTTGAAAGTATGCTGTGCGTGAGAAGACCCGGCAGGACAAGTGAGACCATAACCCATGGCCTCAGTCCACTGATGCATACCTTTCCTTCTTGGGACACAAAACTCTACTTGTGAAAATCAAAATCAAAAATCAAAATCGATCAACATGAATGGAAATTGTAGCTGTGATACCAGTACTGGTGGCACATAAGAGAACCATCCGAACGTGGCCGTTGCCAGCGCCGCTCCGACTGGCTTCTGTGCCGGTGGCACGTAAAAAGCACCATCCGATCGTGGCCGTTGCCAGCCTCACCTGGCCTCCATGCCAGTGGCACGTAAAAAGCACCATCCGATCTTGGCCGTTTGCCTGGCCTCCATGCCGGTGGCACGTAAAAAGCACCATCCGATCGTGGCCGTTTGCCAGCCTCATCTGGCACCTGTGCCGGTGGCACGTAAAAAGTACACACTACATTCATGGAGTGGTTGGCGTTAGGAAGGGCATCCAGCTGTAGAAACATTGCCAGATCAGACTGGGCCTGGTGCAGCCTTCTGGCTTCCCAGACCCCAGTTGCACCGTCCAACCCATGCTAGCATGGAAAGCGGACTCTAAACGATGGTGATGATGATAATAATCCTCTGTATTTAGCTAAAATGGAACATCCACCACTCCTGTTGCTTGACTTGTGGAGGACCTGATGACATTCTAAGTGCTGGGTGCCCAGTCTCAGCCTATCCTTTACCCAGCACTGCAGGTCTGTGAAGAAGGCGAATTGTGAAAAGGCATGTCTCACAAACAAAGCCCACACACATTCACCCTCTAGAAATTGTTGCAGGTGGCATTTTCCACCTGGTGTGACTTAACTCCGATGCAACAGTATGTGACCGTACATCTTAAGATACTTTCTATCACATCAGATGGGGGGTTTAGAGCTACCCTTCTCCCATTCCTTTTTACAATTTTCCTTGCCATTTTAAAATCTTCTTCATCTAGGCAGAAATCTTCCATATTTCTTGCCACAAACGCAAAAGAAGCAGAGGCAATATTCCTGTTTTTATGTTTCATTTCTTTCATGTTGGCGGTAGCATTGGATTCGTAGACGATGACACTAGTAGTTTTGACGTTGCTGAGAGACAAAACATTATTCACCTCAGTGATGTCATTAAGTGTAGGCCATTCTATATCTTTGTTCTCAATTTTTTTTTTTTTTACATGGAATGCGTTGTTGTCGAACATTATGATAGCTTCTTTATCAGCCATCTTTAATTGAATAATCAAAACAGCAAAATATTATTTTTTTCAAAAGTTGTTAAGATTCAAAAACTATTTATGTGCATCCCCTGCAAAGCAGGGGGTATTTCTACACAAAGATACTATCTGCGTAGTCCAGACAATCTCAGAAATGCAATGGTAACAATAAAATGAAAACACAGGGCCTTAGAAGGTTGAAAAGATTACAAACACGTTTTCAACTTATGGAGCACCAAATTTCCGTGACTTTACGCTATCGCAGTCATAATAATGATGACGACGATGGCGACGGCCCTTTCTACTATAAGCACAAGGCCTGAAATTTTGGGTAGAAGGATAGTCATTTACATTGACCCCAGTGCACAACTGGTACTTATTTTATCAACCTTGAAAGGATAAAAGGCAAAGTCAGCCATTGTGGAATTTGAACTAAGAATGTAGGGATGAATGAAATACCACTAAGCATTTTGTCCAACATGCTAATGATTCTGGCAGCTCACTGCCTTAATAATGATAATAATAAGTATGGTTTGGGCAGAACATAGAAATGGTACAAGCATGAACCAGAGGGTGTTGCTGAGAACAATGAATGTAAGATCCTAATGGATTTTACAATCCAATGTAGCTCCCTAATTGATACTTGAAGACCAGACAATGTTATGATAGACAAAAGAGAAAAGGATGCCAAGATCATAGATATTGCCATATCTGGGGATGCACATATAGATGACTAAGAGCTTGAAAAGATGGAGAAATACAGACTAATAAAAGTTGAAATTGCAAGAATGTGGGCAATGAGGAGAGTAGTTGTAGAGGCGCTTGGAGCACTAGCAACCAGGTTTGAGAAATATGTTGGAGAAATTGGAATTGACATATGGGTAGAGCAGGCCAAAAAAACTATGCTATTGGGGACAGCTAGGATTTCAAGATTGGTACTTGGATGTTAACTTATTGTGGAAAACACACAACACCCAAGTACCAAAGCTTGTAATTTGTGGAAAGAGACCCAGTGAAACCTCTGATAACAGGTTGCTGTCTGCTACCATTGAATAAACCAGAGCAAATAAAACTGAGAGCTCTAAGAAGTAAAATAATAATAATAAAATTGGTAGCTTAGAAATATTTAGTTGTTTGGGTACTCTAGGTTGAGAGAAGCTGTAATTAATGTGAGAATTGATTATCAATTTAAGAAGTACCTTGAGTAACTGTTTGATCTTTATTGCACAATATTTTATCCCCTGAAGTGCAGCATGGCTGAGACAGCAGTGTTGTATTCCATTCATTACAGTATTTGTTTTACTCACTTTCAGCTTTTGAGATCAAATCTCTTCTGGTTTAACTTCATGTTCATCACTCTGTAACTGACAAAATTAGTATTTCTGTTAATAATGTGGAATTCAGTTGATGATACTCCTCTTTGAAAAATGGCCATTTGACCATTCAAAGTAAATCAGTATATTTTGCCTGGTGAGTGTGTTCAGTAAGAAGCTTGGTATCATTTACTTTGTTGTTTAATATTTTAAACTATCAAAGTGTTCACTGCAATATCTTAGGGAAAATCTATTCTGTACATCCAATGTTTCAGTTCAGTTCTATCTTGTTGTGTAGCTTCTGCTCAACTCTGATTTAGTAGACCTATGATCAGAGATTTCCTAGCTGTGACCATCATGTCTTATTTTCAGACACAAATAGTTTGTCTAGGATTACATTATCTATTATTTTCTCTTTTTGTTAGACAGCAGACAGTGATTTGAGGGAGATGAATTTGCTATTTCTAGTAAATTCAATAACATACATTAGCTATATATTAGGGCTGATTGCTGACATAACTACTTTCAATAACTTTATATTAGCTGTAGGCTTTTTTGTAGTTCTCAGATTGTAATGCAACATGAATAATTTAAGTCATTTAGTTAGCAGAAATGTTTCCATTTAATATAATACTAACACTGCTTTGATATTCTATAATACACAATAAACCAACACATTATTGTCATTTAGTTACTGTTGATGTAACTTGCACAAGCCTATCCATTTTCTGATTACACATTGAGAGAAAATTATAGAATATTTTCTTATATCTGTCTTTGAGTATTATTTTATCTCCTTGCTATGGTCTCTTTGCTGTGTTAGGTTTAAATTTGGAAAACTTTTCACAGTCACTCTCCATACTTCATGTATACAATAAATTCATGGCTACATTTGCATCAAAACAAAATTGAGAAAGTTATTTCTACCATTGTGAATAATGACATTGAATGACATTCTCCAATGCATAGCTGAGTTTTTAAGTCCACTCTAATTGAAGCAGCCACATCCTCCTGACTGATATCAAAACAGTCCTTGTTCCTGCTTATCATATTTTTGTAACTGCTTCTAAAGGTAGTTGTAGCAGTTGTGTGGATGACTTGTGACCAGATTACCTTAAAAACCTAACTTTGTTGCACTCTGCTGTAGCTGATGAAGGTCTGCTTCAGTCAAACACTCCTCTAAAAAATAGCTTGCTCCAAGCCAACTTCTTCATTATACTTACAACCTTTTCATAATTCACAGTTGCTTCAATGTCTCTAGGGTATAGCCAATAAACACAACTGGAACAATCTCAATTCTAGTTCCACCAACACAAGAATCCATTTGTCACTTACTTTCTTTGACTTGGACCCTTCTTGACAATGAGTGCACACACATCAGATTTGTCCTCCACCATTGCTGACAAGTTCAGATTGCTCCAACATTCTTGTCATTACACTATGGGATATGATTCCTTTGCTATGTGACACTGAACAGTGTTATTAAAAAAAAAAGCATCAATGCTGCCAGTTTTCTATCACAACTTGAGCCTGTTGGCTTTGGCTTTGATGGCAATGATGGAAGGCATCTGGATAACATAAACTTTTTCCATTCAAGGGAAGAAAGTTGCTTATCTGAGAGGCTACTTGTGTAACTCATTCTCCAATCTTAACCTTTTCACTCTGCAAGTGGTAGATAACTAAGTGCAGTCATTAATGGGAAGTTTCCTTTTCATACAGTTGTTGTTGAGACCTCTGGTGTTCTCAGTCTCTAGACTACTGCTTTACAAATTGGAATGGCGTCATTATGGCTGATACAGTGAATATTGCTGGTTGTTCTTTATGATGGCAGTTTTGCCATTTTGTTTATGTGATGTAGATTGTTAAAAAATTGTATTGATTTTTTTTTAATATACAATAAAAAATGTTTTGTAAAGTTCGACATAGGTGCAGGAGTGGCTGTGTGGTAAGAAGCTTGCTTCCCAACCCCATGGTTCTGGGTTCAGTTCCACTGCTTGACACCTTGGGCAAAAGTGTCTTCTACTATAGCCTTGCGCTGACCAAAGCCTTGTGAGTGGATTTGGTAGATGGAAACTAAAAGAAACCTGTTGTATATATATATATGTATGTATTTGTGTGTCTTGTGTTTGTCTCCCTCATCATCGCTTGATGCTGATGTTGGTGTGTTTACGTCCATGTAACTTAGCAGTTTGGCAAAAGAGACCGAGAGAATAATTACTAGGCTTACAAAGAATGTCTTCGGGTTGATTTGTTCGACTAAAGGTGGTGCTCCAACATGGCCACAGTCAAATGACTGAAACAAGTAAAAGAACAAATGAAAAATATCTTTTGTTAAATTATGTTACAAAACACCACATGAAATTAAAGTTTATTTTATTTAACCCATGGAATTTTTTAATTATATATCTTATGTTTGGAAAAGAAAGAATGAATTGATTTATTTATATACCAGTGCTTTTTATTCACCCTCACACTTTCTAAATATTGTCTTAATCATAATCATCAACATTTTCATAGCTTCTATTTTCCTTTCTGGTATAGATTTGGAAGTCTGCAGTATGGCATATCTCTGTCATATTCCCTTGCATTATCTCATCTATAACACTTAATATTTTCAAACCTCATCGTTTTTGTGTCATATTTATTCTACTTGTATTATGGTTGTGTCTTCTATCAGTTTGTAGCAGTTATCATCCTCCCTAGTTGAGCCTGCTATATATTTTCCCAATGTCTTTGATGGCCAGTCATTTTTATTCCTGTTCAATCTCTTCAGACCTGTAAAAGTTCTTACTCACAGAACCAATTCTATGTATATATTATTTAGGTACCTGACCGGTAGCGTAAAGATTAAGCTAGAAGTTTTGCAGTCTTTTGGTAACTTACTTGCTTTATTTGTCAAGGTTCCACAAAAGCAGCCTAGTATTCAAAGTAGAGGCCATTGTGTTGGACTGTCTGAAGCCACCTTTCTGCTAGTTCTTTGATCCTATGCTGATATCAGTTCTTGTCCTTTGAGGTGAAGAACTCCTTCACTGAAGCTTCTACCTCATCTTGGTTGATGAAGTGTTGCAAGTGCAGGAAGTGAGCCATTAATTGGAACAAGTAACAATTCAAGGAACCTGGGTCTAGACCAGTGATTCCCAACTGATTTTTGGCCATGCCCCACTAAATCATTTCTAAAATCTTGATGCCCCCTTGTGATACTTAATTTTTGTTATTCAAAATTTGGTTAATGTTTACAATGGAAACAAAATTTTTAAAAATAGTGCAATGGATGTAAAAAAAAAAAATGTGTAGGAAGCAAATATGAAAAAAAAAATGTACAGAAATCAACGGCGGTGGGAAGGGCTTCAGAAAATTCACAAAATCCAAGTTTTTCCCTCGTAACTTTTAGGAAAATGTTTTTTTTTTTTTTATATGAGATTTTAAATAAAAATCTTTCAACCAGCATAGATTACGATTGTCAAGAAATTTGTGGTAAAATCTTTTACGAGGGACAGGAAGAGGATTTCAGAAAATTCACAAGATCCAAGTTTTTTGCCTATAACTTGATGACAGTTTATCATGGATTGCAGGTATAAATCCAAATTTGAAATATTCCTCCAAATATTGATGAACTTCTTTTACTTGTACTGCTGTATTTTTGAATTGGTATAACTACAGATTTCTGTGCTCCCAACTTTGGATGATCATAACTTTCAGAAAAATGGATATTTTTAATGAAATTGTCTACAAATATGTGTTATAACATGTAGATTTTGAATATACAAAATTGGGTGGGGGCGTAGGCGGGGTTGGAGTGGGTAATTTCGGAAATTTCACCGGAGTCCACTTCAATTCGTCTTAACTTTCATGAAACTGGATATTTTTTAATGAAATTCTCTACAAATATACCTCAGACTATGTAGATTCCAAGGACATGCGAATTTTGGGGGAAAACAATTGGAGGCTATCTTTGAGAATTGTTCCCCACTAATGGGTGTTTCTGAACAAGTCGTCCATATTTGTTTCATTTTCTCCATTTTGTGCAAAAATATCCAATTCTCATCACGTTATTATCCTCTTCAGGAAATGCAGCTCATGCAGATTTTCCAGGACCTCATTGTAAACATCCATTCACCTTTGTGCTTGAGCTGGTGCTTTTACTGAGGCCGTTGAAGGTGACAAGTCACACTGGACTGTGAGATGCCAAGCTCACCTGATACTCTCCAAATGCTACTTGCTAGATTTGCCTCTATGGCTTGGAGCATGACCTTGGAATCCATGGTTTTAGGTCTATATGGCCTTATTTGATTGTCAAGGTTTTTACAACTCAAGTAAAATTTCTCAAACCATCTGACTACTGTACTGTGATCAACTGTGCCTTCACCTTTCACACAACAAAGGGTTCTGGTTGCTTCCACAGTGTTATGGCCCAAATCAAACTCATAAAGCATAAATTCCCAAATCAGACTACATTGTGCGTTCATCTGTGTGGCTTTGCAATCACATGTGGAGTGAAGCAATGTACATGACAGCTCACCAACTGTCACGATACTACCAACCTCAGTGGGCACCTTCCATGGTTTTGAACTGCTTTGGTCACATAATATACACACTGCAAACTAGCACATGCGAATGTTGCAAACCTTTTGACTTGCTTTGTAAATAGTTAGCAGACTGTGTTCACAGTTCTCTAACTTGTTTGTTCTGCTTATGAGTTCTTTTTTTGTTTGTCTGTAAGTTTGTTTTTTAAAAAATTCAGTATTGTAGATCATCTTATATATGTGTGACAACTGTTTCACTGGATGATATCTTAGCAGGTCTTCTGGAGCTATTTTTTTGTTTTATCGTTTTTGTTTGATTTTTTGAAATATTTCTCATGAGATTTTATAACCTTTCAGTAAAATGTGATGTTTATTTTAGTCTGCAGTGCTTTATTTGTAAATATAACCCACTCCTTTAAAGCATACTCACAGCAACACTATTTTGTTGTGAGTTCCTCTCAACATGGTAGACTTATTAATTTCAATTTTGAATATGAATAACAAGTGTTACTGTTTTTTTGCTCTCAATAAGGTAAGATGTTTGTGAATAAACAGCTGTCTTCTGATAACAGTGTACTCTAAAGTATTTAAATCTGTGTGTTTTGTTTTGTATTGATTTATCATACTTGCCTATATCTAGTAGTACTACTAATACTTGTAGCTTATACCGATAGTTATTCCTTTTGTCAGTTACTGGCTGGGGACCCCACTGATTTCTGAAATCTTTTCAATAGATGTACTAAGTTATATAATTTGTTGATTTTAATTTAGAATATCTGGTAAGCTATGTCTGTAACATTATTTGTAAATGTATCTTGATAGAATAGAACTTAAAATACAAAATAGAATGCGCCTGGTATTTAATCATTATTCCTGTGTTCCCTCCATCAATCTGTTGCATCTCAAGTTGAAGTCATTTATCATATGAACAGTTAGTTGATGATAATTATTTTGGTTCTCTATTTCCATGTTTTTTTATTGGTTCTGCAGTCTTTTTCTGAGCACACTTAGTTTATCAGGTAAAACATAGATTATTGGTAGAATAGACCAAGTCTAGAGTGATATACTCCTTTTGGTCACCAGCCTCCTTGACAGCATATTGAAATATCAAGCATTTTTGATTAATTGGAATATCTTCTCTCCATATATTGTGTCCTATCATTGCCATAATCACCTCTTCTTTGGAATTATATGTACATTTCCACCTAATCAAGCCACTTTGTTGTATATCTCATTTTGTTTCTGCTTATATTAAATTTTGGCTAGAATCTACTTCCTAGAACAATGTCACTTTGGAATTAATATTCATCTCTGTTAAATAACATCAGCATTATCAAGATAATCTCACAATTCCAGAAATTTACCATTAGTTTGATTCTTTCTGGAATACCATACACAAAAAGTATCTTGCACATTCTCTGACAAATTCAGCACTCGCTTCCCATCCCATGTCTTATATAGCCAAAACTGCATCATAAAGACTAAGTATTTTCTTTAGGATAAAAAAAAAATGTTGTTGGCCTTGATTAACTGCTAACTCTCTTCCTCATACTTAAATACGGGCCACATATATTTGAGTTATTGGATTCAAAATATGTAAATTGTCTCAACCACAACCAAGGAAAAAATCCAATGAATAAACAGGCAAATCAAATTCACTAACAATCATTGACCCATTTCTAAGCTCTATTCTTTCTCAAACTTTCCAACTACTTCAGCAGCAACTGCTCTTTTAAGCTTATAAACTCTATACCACTCTTGTTTAACGTTCACCCAATTTCTATGACTCTTCATTCATTGTTATATCTAAGGTGTCTTCTCAGGCTCTTTAACATTTATCCAATCCTTGTAGAGTTGTTTCCATACTCACTAAAAACCTGTACAAGAACACTTAACCATACTAACAATATTTGATTATCTCTCTCCTTCAACTGAAGAGACTGAGTATTAACTCTTCAGACTAACAGTAAAACTAAGTTCCTTTTTGTCTTTTGATTTAAACAACTACCTCGACTATCTTTTTTATTCATAATGTATATTATGTTAATACATCTGCTTTAGTGATACTTGCACACTATGGCCTTACATTAATAATTCCCTAACACATTGGAGAAGATATTTTTGAGAAAAATATCCAAATGAAGCTTCCAATCACACTTGAAGTTAATGTGCTCTGTCTGCTTATTCGACAGTGTAGAACTGATAGTGTTACATGTAAGATAAGCAATTATTGGTTCTGATATCTAATATATGCTGTTTAGTGTATAACTAGTTAATCTACTAGTATTGTTTTACAGATACTTCTGCTTGCAGACATTTGATGTTACTTACAACACAAAACTCAATGTGTTCATGCTAGTCAATCTGTCTACTACTGGTGGAGATAGACTGAGTGCATCAAATGCACAGCAGTGTTTTTGCTTTTAAGTAAAATTTTACATAACCACATTTACCTAGCTCTCTAGGATAGCTACCAAACCTGGAAAGTAACTTCTAATAGTCTGGCATTTTATTAAGTGACTTGTCCTCTTAACTCTATGAAACAAGAGGTAAGCATTGCTTTCTTGTGTCCTTTGATGTTCTCAGATACACAATGGACAACTTAGAAGCATAAACACTGAAACCTGATACTAATTTTGACTTATATACATATTTTACTAAATAATTTAACCTAATTTATCTAACTTACCACCAGCTTTTTCACTCCTGTTGGTGTTGTCTCTCCTCATTAAACATCTATCCTTTGCTAATTGAATCCTGTTTGAAAACTCTCTGTATTCAATATTACAAAATATTTGATTCCTTTTTACCTTGCAGTCCTATGAAGATGATGCTGGTGGGGATTTTATGGTTGGCTCATTCCAAGATTTTGGATATGGTACAGTTGATCAGGAGAATGAAGCTACAGCTTCAAGTTCAGATGAAAAACCACGGATTCTGTTGATGGGCCTTCGAAGGTCAGTCTTACCATTTTTAAAAGGTGTAAAGATCAGATTGAAGTTGAACATACTAATTTTATGGTTTTTAAAAAAAATTATCTTGGGCAAGGGGATTCTGCAGCTTTGGGTCAAACAATGTTTTGTGTGTGGAATCTTGTTGACAGAAACTGTTTTAAAGCTAGGTAAATACATGTATCAGAATTTGTTTACATATATAAAACACTGCATCAAAAGTTAAGTCATTTGGTAAATAGAGTTTGATAAAATATGTTCCACTCCAAAATGAGTACTGAGTTCAGTATGATCAAGTGAAAAGCCAGCGTGAAAAGTGGACATAAGATGATGAACTTGGTGCCTTATATTGATGATTCTTCAGTTTCTATAGTAACATAGACATTACCAAAGTTGCAATAAATTTTAATTTCTTATTGAACATTTTTGTAATAAATGCCTCATTTTTCACATTTAAGATGTGCCATGTAGAGCACATTTCTATCTCAATATAGTTATCTTCATCCCTTCGCTTTTTCATCTGAAGACAGGGTGTGATAGAGTATTTGAGAATGTTATATAACAATGAAAATAAGGTCAGTGGACATTGGGTTTTAGGTACCTGAAATTGATGTTTGATGTATAGTGGTGTAGTGAAGACTCTCTCTAGTAACTGGAAATATTTTGTGACAGGTAACATAGAACTTAATGTAGTGTTGTATAATGTTTGTAAAATATAAGGTGTAAAAAAAAGAGGAGCTTCAGTTAGAGTAGGGGAATAGCTAAGTATGGTTATTCTGAATCTGCTGCATGACCTTGAGAAACTTACTGTGTGGAAAAGTATTCTAGGCTTTGTATGCAAGTCAAAAGTTTGTGTGAATCTTAGTGACATCATAGAAATGTATCCTTTGGATGTTAAACCAGTGGAACTAAGGATTATGATGATGATTGACATTATTGTTTTTCAGTTCCTGATGGACCCATATAGGCAGACCTGATCCAAAGCATTCCAGTTATGGTTAACTCGTCTGTGTTTTTCAAACAGAGTACATTTGGGACTACATTATCCAGTGTGTCTATTCCTTTTTTTAATATTATAGGCTATGATATGAGAGCAATTTGGCTATTATTTGTTGCAAGTCAAGTGACCACATAGAGACTTGCTCATGGCAGTTGTCAAATCACTCCATACTGTTAGGTTCTTGTTTGAATCTGGTGATAGGTAAAGAGGAGTCCTTTTGAGAGTAGCAATATTTTGGATGCTCCTCAAAACATTGCAATAAATAGTAAATATACCCAGTATAGCTTTTCAGTGAAAAAACACACACAATCTACAAATGTGTACATGCATGCACAGGTTCCTACACATGCATCAATTAGCATGCACATCTGTGCACATATATACCTTGACACTATTGAAGAAAGAAGCACTTCTCAATTGCAGATTGAAGGAGGGTACATATCTGATATTGTGAAAGTAGTTTGGAGTTTCTAGCTGAAGGTGAACTCTATTGTATGTGGTAGGGTATGTTCCATTTGTAATTTACTGCCTTTATCTTTCTTTTCAGAAGTGGCAAGTCCTCCATACAAAAAGTTGTGTTTCATAAAGTATCCCCAAATGAAACCCTGTTCCTTGAAAGCACTAACAAAATAGTCAAAGATGGTGAGTCTGATAAGTTTATTAGTTTCAGTGAGGGCAGAGGTATAGTTTTGATTGCTTCATGTGATTTTGTATTTCCTTCTTATTGTATACACACATTTCTGAAACTGGCCATTTTGTTTGTAGTCATTAGTTCCATTTAGAGCTTTAATGTGCTCCAAAGTTTGATTTTGTCCCCTAGACTCTTTACCCTGTATATCAATTAACTACTTTCCATCAGTTCCTGCAACTCCCACTCCTACACAGATGACACCACCCTTCATTCATCCTTAACCTGCTGTATCTGAGCATCATTCACGTGCAAACTATAAGCCTCTGCTGCTACATATGGTGGGCCTCACTATCACTGATGATGTCTGTGAAAGCCATGGGCACACTCTCTTTCTCTAGACTAGATCTATAATAAAAAAAACTATATTGTATTTTGGGGGGAGGGGAATATTTCTGAAAGAAATATTCCAGTGTCAGGGTCACCAATTTTAGTGAGTTGGCTACCAACTATATTGTTTCGCATTGAATACTATCATTTATAGTATTCTATAATAGTCTCATGTTTTGTATTATTGTGCTTAGTCTTGAATATAATATTTCATGGTATAATATTGTAGACATCTACTGATGTTCGTATAAAACATTTCAATCTTCGTATAGTCAGGCCTTCAGTGACTAAACTAGCAACCCTCAGAAAGCTTGCTTGGTAAGGAAGGTGATCATTGGAATGGAAAGCAAACTCTGTCAAGATGGACCAAATGATTCAATAGTTAACAACCTACTGACTAAGTTCTCTATGGCATTCTCTTAGATGTGTGGTGACATGTCACACTGTGATTGTTTTCTGGTCAACCACCACAATAGTTGTAGGAACAGTATGTTTTGGCATGTTCTTGCTCACTATGTTTACATCATCATATTGAAAAAAATTTACTAATAATTCCAAAAGCTGTTAACACTTGCAAACATCCCTCTGAAATAATATCAACTATTCAAAATGATATCTGATTGATTGCTCCTTGAGTTGCCAAGGATCTGAGGAGTAGCAAACAATTTAGTAGGATGCAAGAAAATGAGCCTTTATCTAGCCCAATGGAATGATAGGAGACTACTAAATAGAGGAAATAAAGATCAACCAAAAATGCAATTGTGGCACTAGCTGGAAACACACAACATTGATATAGTTGTCCTTTGTGACATGAGTACACATTCTCTTGGAATAAGAAACTGTAGTGAGACATGAAAGCACTATTTTGTTGTGGTGGATTAGCTCAGTCATGCTATGCCCATTTCATCCATTTTGAGCTGGCTGCGGAAGGATACATGTGGCAACTTCTGCCTATATGTGTTTTTCAAAGAGCTAAATTAGTTGCTTCATAAACAAAACATGCTTTCTGACATTTATTTCTACACACACTTTATTCCACATTATATTGTGACATCTAAACAACACATTGCCTTCAGACATGTTACAACTTTGAACCTGTTACTTTGATGACAACATACAACATTGGTAACCAACTCACTAAAATTGGTGACCCCGACGTTGGAATATTTCTTTTGGAAATAAACTCCCCCCACCAAAAAAACAATTAAAGAATTATGCTCACAAATCAGACTCTGTAAAACTTCATTTGCTGCATTCTACTTTATGTATACATTTACCTGTTTTACAAGATGGCTACCTGTCTTGTTGCCTCATTTTCTTCATGGTGTCTAAGCGCATGTTTCACCTCATTTTGGCTTGATTTTTCCCACTCACCGCCATTTGTAAAAAAATTTTGATTCTGCTTCATTTTGGATTTGTTTTACAGTCAATTAAGAAGAAAATAGAACAAATCACTGAGGATTAATATTTCTTTTCTTTGAGAATTGTGCTCACAACATTTTATTAATTCATACATATTACATTTTTTCGCCAGCATGAATCACTTTGTTACCAGCGTTCAGTGGTTATGTAAAAGTTAGGTTGGCGCAAATAGTGATACTTTACTGCAAATAATATTAACTTGGTGCAGCAACAGCTACATATTTTACTGAGTGCCATCCCTTCTTCATTAGCTGTTCATTTGAAGGATCTTATAACAGACCCACTTAAGGATGCATCTTATTTTTCAATAAAGAATAGAGTTCTCTATAGAATGTCTCTTTCAGCAGGGAAATACTTTCGTATGTTGGTTAACGAGGAACACATGGATGACTGGATATCAAGCCAACACCTACACAGGATGCAGGAAATTACTGAGGGATCATCTGAGGACAACTCCATGATTAAACTGTTTTTCTTCTCTTGTTTGCCATCAAATGTGCAGGCCAACCTTGCTCCTATGATGGAGGTCAGTTCAGTAGATCAGTTGGTTTCTTCAGCCAATAAGATATTAAAATATACTGGCAAGAGATGCTGCTGTTTTTTCTTCTCCTTCTACAGTAGCAGCTACTTCTGAGGCTGATTCAGTGCAATCGACGACTCTACAAGCCATTCTTGATTTAACTAAAGAGGTGAAGAGATTATGTGCTGCGCAGAATTTTACACACCGAAGATCATTCAGTCATTCGTCCTCTCCTACATGGCATTCTTTTTCTCTTGCTTCTTCAATATTCTGCTTGTATCATAAACGTTTTGGTGATGCTACTCATAAATGCATTCAACCGTGTTCTCATGTGAGTCAGGTAAACACTACCATAGGACACTGAGCATGACAGCTACTCCCAGTTTGTACCATCATACTCATGTATTTTTTGTTGAGGATTTATTATCGCACAAACTTTTCCTTGTCAATTCTGGTGCTGCTTGCAGTATTTGGCCAGTAAAATTCATTAAAGATAAACCTCCTCTTTCTGCTATTACCTTGCAAGCAGTGAACAACTCACCTATCCTGACATACTGCCAAATCTCTCTTTTTTCGGATTTGGCTCTGCTTTGTGATTTTAAATGGATTTCCATCATAGCTGACCTGCCTTACCCAAAACCCTTGGTGCGTATTTTCTCCACCACTATTCTCTTATACTTGATGTTCATAAGCAGTGGCTGTCGGACAGCACTATGGACTTTTCTATCTTGGGGCAAAAATTGAGTATTTCATTGGTTATCCCAACGTTCTTTGTTGCGGTGTCTGGAAACTTACATTGCTTTTAAACTCTTACCCAGAGCTCACCAATCTGAGTTTCCAGCTAGGTAATTCTACCGACTCAATGAAACATTTCATTTCTATGGATGGTGCTCTAATGTTTTCATGTCCTCATCATCTGCCTCTGAAGATGCTCAAAGCAGCAAAGGCAGAATTTGATCACATGCTGGAGTGCGAGATTATCCGCCCTTCCACAAGCCAATGGGCCTCACCCCTGCACATGGTCTCCAAGTGCTCTGGTGATTAGGCCTACAGTAAATGTTAGACGTCTTAATGCTATCACCACTCCTGATAGGTATTCAATTTCTCTTCTCCAGGATTTTGCTTCCCTACCGCTTGGATGTACTGTGTTTTCCAAGCTCAATCTCATGAGGGCTTATCACCAAATGCCTGTTCACCCTGAGGATGTTCTGAAGACCTCAGTTACAATCCCATTTGGCTCCTTTGAATTCTTAATTTTGCCATTTGGCCTTCACAATGTTGCCAGCACATTTCAGTGGTGCATAGATGAAATCATTTGTGGACTGGACTTTGTCTATGCATATATCGATGATCTCTTGATTGCCAGTTCTTCAGCTGCAGAGCATGTTCATCATTTAAAGCTGCTCTTCCAGCATCTAAACCAATTTCAAGTTCAGATTAACCCTGCTAAATGTGTTTCTGACACATCTTCTCTTGTGTTTCTTGGCCATATTATTGACAAAGAGGGTATTCAACCTTTTCTAGAAAAAGTGTGGGCTATTGAGGACCTTCCTCCTTCTCCTTCACTTCGCCTGCCTTGGATTGCTAAATTTTTATAGCCGTTTCATTCCTTGCTATGCTGAGCCTCTGTCTCATCTTATTGAGCTCTTAAAGTATTGTCATAAGAAGAATGAAGTTATTGCATTGACTCTGGTCCAGATGGAAGCTTTTGATACTGTTAAACATGAACTTGCTAAAGCATCTTTCCTCATACACCCTGTCTTCAATGCAAAGCTTTTGCTTGTGGTTGATGCGTTGAACACAGCTGTTGGTGCCATTTTACAACAGTTTCATGAAGGACACCTGCAACCTCTTGCCTTTTTCTTTCAGCAGCTGAAACCTGCCAAGACTCATTACAGCATCTTTGGTCGTAAATTTGTTAGTGATCTACCTTTCGGTGAAGCATTTCCAGCATATCCTCGAAGGGAGGAACTTTATCATCTATACTGATCATAAGCCTCTTACTTTTGCCTTATGATCCAAGCCTAAAAAGTATTCACTGAGGTAGACTAGACACCTGGATTTCATATCTCAATTTACCAGTGACATCCAGCATATCTCTGGAGCTCAGAACATTGCTGCAGATGCATTTTCCCACCTTCCAGTGAATTCTTTGTTATCTACTTCTGAGATTGACCTGACTGTTTTATCCTCTGGACTCGACACATCTTCTGAATTTGTAACATGCAAATTCAAATACTGCCTCTACCAACTGTTGACATGCAGATCTTGTGTGATGTGTCAATGGATTCGCATAATCCATTCATCCCAGGAACCCATCGTTGAGCTGTATTGGAAGCTTTGGACAGTCTTACTGAGACCTGGAGTCTTGGTCTCAGTAAAGCTCATAATGGATAGATTCTTTTAGCTAAATATGAAACACGACATTACTGAATGGACCCAATCTTGCCTTCAATGCCAGAAGTCGAAGGTGCATAAGCACATCTGTGCCCCTTTTGGCACTTTTAGTACTCCTGATGTGCGTTTCTGCCACATTCATATTGCCTGAAGCCATTCCGCTAAGTGATATTTCTGCTGAACCTGTAGTGCGAGCCCTGGTATCAAGATGGGTATCATGTTATGGTGTTCCTAAATTATAGCAAGTAATGAAATCCTTCAGTAGTTCCTGCAGTCATTCTTGTTGTGCTTCTTAAATATGAGGATGATGCTAGCATCCTTCCAGTCATATGGGACATCACCAGCATCATCTGGTGGAGACATCTAATGGTATAGTGTCCACCATTTTCCATACTTCTGCTGGGACTAACAGCTTTGATTTTAATTGACTTCATGAAGGTATTCAACACAGTAAACCAGTTGAGCCTGTGGAAGGTAGAAAATTCACTTGTCTAATTATGTCCCTGAACACCAGCTCTGCACAATTTAATATTATTGTGGAATTCAAGCAGAACTGACTCTGCTATGCTAATGTTATTCTCACTTTGTCTGACAGCAGCACTCAAGGAGGTATTCTACAACTCCATTGAAGTTATATGTATATAGTCAAGACCTTGAAACTAAATTTACATAAATCTTAATGTGAGAAATGTTTGTTTGCTGATGATTGAGCCTTGGTCTCTTATCATGCAGAGGACACGCAGAGACTGGTGGATGCTTTTGGCAGTGCAGCCACAAAACTTGACTGGAAAATTAACATCCTGAAGACTGAAATTCTCTGTCAGCTAAGCAAAGTTGCATAAACTGAGCTTATCAACATTAAATAGAAGTTTACGAAGCCAAGTTACTTTACCTATCTGGACATTGCAATCAGTTGTAATGATAAAATCAGTGAAGAACTAGATTGCAGGATGAACAGGGCCAAGTTGGTATTTGGAAGATTGAGAGGGTCACCGTGGAACAACTAGCATGCAGTTGTCTGAGTGAAGGGCTAAGCAATTGTATTATCTACTCTAGATTGGAATCATGGATGTTACACTTCAAACAGGTAAATAAAACTGTATGTATTCAAAATGAGACTTCTGAGGTAAATCATGAATATTACTCAAGACAAGTCAGGAACACTTTTATTCTAGGGCTTTTCCTAATATGACAGAGATATCGGTACAGTGAAACCTCAGGTAGCTCTGCATGTCCAAACAATGAAGAAAACTCAGTTTTCAAGACAAATGCTATATTCATAACTGGCTAGCTGTACAAGAAATCGGAGCAGACCAAGGATATGGTTAAAGACAACTCAAGGGGATTGAACATTGATACATACAGCTGGATCACAATAATCTAGGATAGAAACCTACAGAGTTTGAGATTATGTCATTGGTATCAATGAACAGTCTGGGATTGATGAAATAGAATCTATTGTAATATTGTATGCTATTGTGTAGTATTGTACATAGTACAATATTGTATAGCTTAATTGTTTAATTTGTAATAGACTAATGACTGAGTGATCCAAGTGGGGGAGATCTTATCAAGTAGTTTGTCTTATGTTCACCAGCAATATCCAGTTTGCAACTTGCATCAGTATGTGCTAGTATGACCATGTAGTGTCTGTCTTCCATGAGCATAGCTCATCAATTTTCAACTCCTGGTTGTATATTATATTATGTTTATTTCTATCAACTGACATAGTTAACACAATATGATATACTACCAACAGTTTTATGATAATTGAGATCATGATGATGATTATTGTCACTGTTGTCATTCTTTTCCAATCTATATTACTTTCACACAGATATTTCTAACAGTTCATTTGTCCAATTCCAAGTATGGGATTTGCCTGGTCACATAGATTTCTTTGATACTCTATTTGATGTCGACAAAATATTTCGTGGTTGTGGTGCCTTGATTTTTGTCATTGATGCACAAGTGAGTATTCTATTTTTATTGATTTATTTTAATGTAGTTGTTAGTGTGAGAAAGTTAAGTTCCTATAGCCTTTTTCAGCTTCTTTTTCAGTTGATATTTAAATTAAATTATTACATGAAAAGTATGATCAAATATTCTACCCATTTTATGTTCAAACTGGTTAGATCAAACTTCTCAGGCTTACCTGCAATGTAATTCTAAAAACAAACAATAACATCATTGAAATCTGAAAGCTACAAGATAGTACATGATTAATTTTTAAAAAAATATGAATAAATAAGCATTACATTTGACAAAGTAATCTGAATGCTAAGGGGTTAAGGTTTCTTCAGATATCTTCCACTTCAGAATTTTAATTTTCCTGTTAACCTAGTATTATGGAAAGATATTTTCCTTACTTGCCATATTTAGGATAATTTTTTTCCATCTGGATTTAAGTACATCATAAGAAAATTATTCAAGTTATATTACAACCAATTTTTAAAATTCTATTTGATTTTGATATATATTTTTTAATGTAACCCTGGTCAAAATTTGCTTTTTTGTTTCTGTTTTAGATTTACATATATTTTCTAATTCTGTAAATATTTATATTTGTAAGGATTTTTATTCTTATTTATATTCAAATTGATTACTGTCAATAATAAAATAACCAAATAGAATGGTACATTATTCTTTAAACTTAGCATTTGCTTTGAACTCCAAACCAGGTAGTTTCTGATAATTTTGATTGCATCTCTACCACCAACGTTGTGTATGGTATTAAATGTAAACTTCATAACTTCATAATAGGTGGAACTAGATGCTATTTAGGTGCCTGCTTTTGCAAATACATTCATGGTGTTCATAACATCCAAATATTCCCAACTGTTAATGGTGCTGTGATCAAATGTTGACTTTTTAGCCCAGTCAAAAATCTACAATGTCTTGTACAGAATTGACAGCTAAAACCTTTACTGGCAATAACTGGCTGTAGTTGTAATTGGGCTTCATGTACCTTTGCATGTCGTTTAAGTCCTCCCGCTGAATCACACTCCCTTCCACATGCCTGACAGATATGATTAGTATGGTGTGTAGCACCACCACCAGTGGCCTGGTAGTCGATCATCGGTCTCGCTTTATGACTACGAAGATGACTCTTGAATCCAGCTTTACTGAGGCAGGGTCTTGCACAGACACTGCATGTCAGCGTGATAGGAAAACCCTTACCGTCTGGAAATGCAACAGCGACACCTTTCTTGACAACCCTCCTTACTTTCTCATTTGCAACTCGAGATTTCTCAAAAGTAGCTGTCCCCTCATGCACAATCCTTCTCTACCTGCTACGGTCACTAGCTGTGCTCCCCCCCCCATGTGTCAGGAGAGATGCTAGCATTTCTCAAGGAAGTCTACAGCAAGTCTTTATACCTCTTTTTTGGTTTATGTGGAGGTTGTTCTCCTTTAGCTAACTCTCCATAAAAGAGTTGTTTTGGCATCCTTGAATTTTTCATCCTGACCAGATGACCACCCCATCTGAGACTTTGCCTCAACACAAGAGCTTCTGTACTTTCACACCAAGAGCTTTCCAATATCTCAAGATCACTGATGTGGTCCTCCCACTTAATGCTATAGATCCGTCTGAGACACATCTGATGGAAACATTCCAGTTGTTTAAGGTGGTATCGATATGTGGCCCAGGTCTCGCAGTCATAAAGAAGAGAAGAGAGCACACATGCCTTGTTCACCTTTATCTTTGTCTTGCCAACTCCAGAGGTGCTTTTCTAGCCTTCTGAAAGCATCACTTGTTTTTCCTAATTCTGTATGGAATTTCATTATCCAGTGCTTCCCAGGTAGACAAACGAACCAAGTCATTTACCATGCACATAGGTATTTGGTTCACTATACTGCTTACCAGGGGCAGGTTGGTACATGACAACAGTTTTCTTGAGACTGACTGTCAATCTCTGTGTGTGTCACTAGATCACAATCATCTGCATACAAAACGTCTCTTATGATAGAAGTAAATACCCTTGTTTTTGCAGCAAAGCGCCTGATATTAAATATGCTGCCAGAGGTTCAATAATGGATGTAAACACCATATCTGCAATTTCTGAACACAATACAGAAAACCATTGCAAAATATATGACATATAGGGTCGGTGCCAGAATATCTCCATTTCACTCCATTTTGTATTAAGATGGACTCCGACATTTTACTTCTAACATTAACCCTACCCTTCATGTCTTCATGAAAAGACCTAACCAAACAAGGAACTTTTCGGGACAACTAAGTTTCTAGAGGACTTTCCACAGTGTATTTCTATTAACTGTATCAAAGGCTTTTGTCAGATTGACAAAAACCTGATATAAATCCAGACCCTGTTCCACACACTTCTGAAGCTATCTAGCTGAGAAGATTACATCAGCAGTGCCGCATTCCACACGAAAGCCAGATTGACTTTCTGGAAGACTACAATCTGCAGCGTGTTTCAGCAGATGATCCAGAAGTACCCTGCATAAAACCTTTCCTACAACAGAAAGCAATGATATTCCCCTATAGTTACCACAATCATTCTTGTTGCCCTTTCCCTTATATAAGACCACAATTACTGTATCTCTCCAGTCCTCAGGTACAGATTCAGTTGCCCATATCCTGCCAAACAAGGAGTGAAGTTGCTGCAGAAGTTTCTCACCACCATGCTGTAACAACTCTGCATGTATGCCATCCATATCTGGAGACCTCTCATTATTCATCCTTGAGATAGCCACCGCAACTTCTTCCAACATTGGTGATTCCATGAGAGCCGCCCTCATAGGTAACTCAGGGATGAGATTGAGAACATCCTCACTAACTGCAGACTGCTGATTCAAAAGTTCATCAAAGTGTTCTTGCTACCTTTGCAGAATTCTTTACCATCCCTGCTTTGAAGTGGTGTCATCAGAGAAGAAGTCAGTCCATACAACAGCTTTGTGTTATTGGAATCCGATGCCATCTGTATCTCATCAGCCTTCTTACTCCACCATATATCCCTCATCTGAGAGAGCCTCTGCCTCACATGTGATTTCACATCCTTGAATTCCCTATGCAGCACATCTCTCTCCTGTGGCTTTGTTGACAAATAGTGTGACAAAGTATGTCTTTTATCAGCCAATAAATCATCTATGTGTTCATCATTTAAACTAATCTTGATGCTTTCTTAGTGTCAATCCCAGAACTTTCCTGCCTATATCATAAACTGACTTTTTAAGGGTCTGCCAATCCTACCCAATATCTGCAACATTCATTTCCTCTTGTAAAGTTCTCTTCACACTATTACTCCTAAGACGAGCCACATTCAGCCCAGATTTTACATTTTGTGATTAATTTCACTTTTGCACATACCAGGCGGTGGTCAGTCCAACACTCAGCCCCACGAAGAACACGAACACACTGCACTTCTCATCTGCCATGCATCCTAACAAGGATGTAATCCAGAATATGCCATTCGTTAGATGCTGGGTGCAACCATGTAGTCTTAAACTTATCCTTTTGTTGAAACATGGTATTGGTAACACAGACGCAGCTCCTCGCACATCTGCTGCAGAAGCATACCATTACTATTATACTCTCCCACCCCATGCTTTCCAATTACAGTCCATATGTTAAAATCCCTACCTACTCTAGCATTAAAGTCACCCAGTACGATGACTTTGTCTACCCAAGGAATATTTCTTATAATGCCCTTCAAAGCATGGTAGAAAGAAACTTTTTCATCATCAGTAGAGCACAAAGTAGGAGCATACACACTCACCAAGGTCACATAATTTCCATTAGCCAAAGGAATTTTCATGGACATAAGACGCTCGTTAATCCCGACTGAGAATTCTTCCAACCTGTCCACAAGAATAGTCTTAACAGCAAATGCCACTCTAGCCTCTCCTCAAAACTCTTCATCTCTCCCTTTCCAAAAAAATGTATATTTTCCACAAGATTCTGTAAGATGACCGTCTCCAGCTAATCTCGTCTCAGATAAAGTAACGATGTCAAGATCATAGTGTTGAAGCTCCTTTGTTCAGGACATTCTGAGAATTTGCGGTCAAGCAGTGTCTGTACATTCCAACAGCCAATATTCAATATTTTATTTAGTTTTATCACAGTAGCACAATGACGGCCAGGTTCAGACTGTGATGCTTTGGAGCCCCTGCTGGGCCAGACTCTTTCATCTGAGGTGGTTCCTGAGTCCTTACTGCCATTTATTTTATTTTGGTACATCATTGATTGTTTGCTTTTTAAAGCTACAGCCAGCCATTCAGTTGAGACCCATAGCACTATCAACAATCATCAATTAGTTAGTTAATCAATCAATCAATAAATTAATCAATGTTGTTATTGTGCAGTGCCTGTGCAAGAAGAATTTTTTTAAAGTGAGGAAAGACTGTCACTGAGTCAATCCCTCTCGCTAAGCGACAGCAGCCATAACCCGAAAAGAGCAAGTCAACATTATCTGTAACCACTGAGCTGCAGGTTTTATGTCAGAGTTATCCCAGTTACCTGAGCTGCCTTCTCCTCGAAGGATGCCCTAACAAGGGCTAGGGGTCCTTCACTCCCAATGGTTTAATTGCGTGATCAGGTATTCAGTCAAATTATTTCTATCGCTCCGTGCAAGATACAGCCATAAGCTGGATAAAATAGATTAAAAACAAAAAAAAGTACGATATAAAAAATATTGATTTACAATATATACATAAAATATACGATATGGAATACATTAAAATATATATAATGAGCAAACTGTAAAAATATACAATGTATAAAATTAGTGAGAAAAAGGGGATATACAGTAAATACATAATTACACACATATTGGATGGCCGTTGACTCTCGAGTTACTACGCCCTTTGATGGGTTTTGTTTTTCATCCCACAAGGTATGCAAAAAACACCCTCCTCACCAAGCAAGCTTGGTGGGATTGCCGGTTTAGTTGCCAACTGCCTGACCATGCAACAGGTTGTACTGAGTTACATGTTACTAGTGGCACTCGAAAGTGCCTTAACATAAATATATATATATATACTCACACTTACATACTTAGAAACAGGCAACTAACAGCGTTTAGGACAAGAAGGGAAGGGTAGGGAACTTATTAATACCAAAAATTATTTTTGAGAATACTGTCACCATTAGATATGTTGTGCTTGAAAAATGCTGTCACCCAGTCATTTAATGTGGCACACGGTAATGTGGTTTATAATATTGTTCCAGTACTTGGCTGGTATTTTATTATATTGACTCTGGAAGGATGAGTGGCAAAGTTGACCATAACAGAATTTTAATTTTGACACTCTAAAAATTCTGTCAATCCTGTTATAATAACAGCAATAATAATTGATTTATTAATTAACTAAAAAAGAATGTCAGGTTATTAAAAACTGAATGCAATGCTGTTGTAAGATATTAGGTGTAAATATGCTAGCCATTATCATAAATTACAACTTCACCATAATAGACAGGAAGTTAAATAAATTGAAAAGCTTGAACAGAAGAACCAGGAAACTACTAATTGCATTCTGAATCTACCATATCAAAGCTAGTATAAAATAAAATATATACAGACACAAGAAGAGTGGGACTTGTATAGGCTGAAAACATCTACAAAAATAACAACTGTAAGACTAAAAAAAAAATACAAACAAAGCGAAGCTGATAAATGTAAGTAGGAAACATGAAAATCAGGACAGTAAACTTTATGTATGTAAAGAAATAGTAAAATGCAAACAGAAAATGATCTACACTGAAATAATATAGATTTAGGTAAGGACAGAGCAACTGAAAAGTTTAGAAAAATCGAAGATATAAAAGAATGGAGGAAAACTGCCGACTCTGTGGCCAACATCTAACCATCTTCATCAGAGAGCGATGTAAATCACAGTGAAAGCTAACAGTGGCTCAAAAGCTCGGAGCTAAAAGTAACTGGTTTAATACTTGCTGTATTAGTCCCAAACAACTGCAAAAATAAAATAGTAAAAGCAGTGTTAACATCAAATGCTGACTAAACAACCAGTACAATGAAACCTCATTGGCTGCCTAGTTCTTGCTAAGTCTGAATATTTGCACTAATGGGGTTGAATCATTACAAATGTTGGCTGAATGGAAGACTTGGGACAAAATGTAAAGACTGATCTTAAGATATTGCTTCTCATGAAGGATATGACAAAGGACAATGTTGAGTGGTAGGAGAAGATATGATGACATAGGTAAGAATGGCAGAATACACTTTAAAATAGGGTAGTGATGGAGACTGAAGAGAACATAATATATATGTACATGTAAGCCTTTTACCCATTTTGTACTAGCTCTATCTTCATTTGTTGCCTTTTTTGCTTATTTGATACCTTCTATTGCTGTCTCATTCATTGTACTGCACCACCAGTGCAATGTGATATCTGTCCATGCTTAAGTTCCACCTTTTACTACCATCTGTAACCCTCTACTTCTCTCACTCTCCCATTATAGTACTTGAGTAACAAGGAATTGCATCAAATCTTTTGTTCTCTGATACACCCATCCATTTACTACTCTATACCTCCCTCTTTCTCAGGTCATTCCATTATTGACAGCCATCACAATCTCTTGCTATTAACTATTATCTATTATTACATTTTTCGATAGACTCTATCTCTCTCCATGCATCCTCTTCAATCAGCAGCCTTTCATGCCATTTTCTTTTTGGTAACAGTAAAAGTTGATATTCTGAATACACTTCTCAATGACATCTTGATTTTCTCTTGCACACTGTCTTACAGTCTGATATTCTTTTTATTTTCTTCTCTTTTTTGCCATCTACTATCTTTTCATCCTGTTGACATCTCTATTTTTTCTGATGAACTAAAATACTTAGTTTCTTTTTATCTCACAGCTTAAACATCTTCCTCTCTGAATTATTTGTATTACGTTTTGCTGACACAGAACATCACTACTTTCTTTGGAATCTAACATTTTTACAAAGTGCTTACTCCTATTGACTAAATAAGCCTTGAATCATCTAAAACATCTGTGTTTCAGTATTTTCACTGAAACACAAATGTTGTCTGAAAATAAAATTGTCGACTAATTTATTTATCTTAAATCTATACCTTATTGACTTCATGGAAGCCCTTACCACTATTCTTCTGAACCTCTTTTCCTTGTTTATTGACATATGTTGTTGCAAATAGTGATCTACCAACTTACCTTGAAAAAAAAAAATCTGACTAAAATATGAAATATTTTCTCCTTTTACAACAATCTAGTTGTACCTTTTTTTTTTATTAGCTCAAATGTTCATTTGAGCAGTACACTAAATTTTACATAGCAACTTGGTTGTTAGCAGTAAGTAGTTGGTCACATGTGAATGTTGACCAAGATAAATTAGTATTGTGACCAGTGGTAAATCTCTGTGATTCTTTTAATACCTTGAAATCAGAATTAAGTAATGATCCTTATAAACCTCCTTAGGGTTTGGCAATGATTTTTTTTTACTGGTTTCATGTTATTTGGTTTCTCCTATTGTTTGAGTTGTGTTGTCCTCCTTTAGCTTAATATTTGTATTTCTTTCCTAGGATGAATATGTGGAGGCGCTAGACAAACTAAATATGACAGTGACCCGAGCACATAAAATTAACCCTGAAATCAAGTTTGAGGTATTCATTCATAAAGTGGATAGCTTGTCTGATGATCAAAAGATAGAATCTCAGCGAGATATTCACCAGAGGGCTAATGATGATCTTGTTGATGCTGGATTTGAAGGGATCTACCTGAGGTGAGAAATATGCTTTGATAAATTTAAAATGAATTGCTTCAGATTTTATATCAAACAGTCTTTTTTTAATATTTAACTTCAAAGCTATTTTTTTCTACTTTATAGTAAAATATTTTGAAGAATTTAATTTTTAGTATGACCTATTAAGTTACTTCTATTGTTAGTTACCTCATATCTATTGGGATATATTTCTATGTTGGTTATTTGAGATGATTTACCAAAGTTTGCATGTACTAAGTTAATTATCAAATAATTTCCCCATTAAAATAGTATTTTTGTGTAATGTGGCATCATTTGACTTTCAGCTCTTTTACAAATTCAATGAAAGAGACCTGCAATGTCAGCATAGCCTTTGATATTGCATAGATGACATAAAGCAGATGTAAGAAGTCTACAGCTGTTTTGAAAGATGTGAGACTTCCTTAGATTCTTATCTTATTGTCTGTCTATAACCACTTTAATATGATCATTTTTTTTTTTACCTTCATACAGTTTCTATCTGACCAGTATCTATGACCACTCTATATTTGAAGCATTCAGCAAAGTGGTCCAGAAACTGATACCTCAGCTACCTACATTGGAAAACCTTCTGAACATGCTCATCTCTGTAAGTAACTTGAAAAACACTTATTCTAACCTAGAACAAACACTTTGCAATATCCATCTTACTACTAGACAAGTAAAGAAATTATATAATAGTCTTTAAATTTTTCATTTTTTAATGCTGTTTATGGTAGACCAGTTTTTTTGATGGAGCAACTGTTTTTACAGCTTAATGTCATTCTTACTTCTTCAGTCTCTCTACTGTGTTATGTTCCTTGCTCAGGTATACAATATGAGGCAAGGTGTCTTGAAGTGGTGACTTTTCAAACACCTTTCCTTCTCCATCACTAAATTTCAATGAAGCCACAATGTTTGTGACATAAATTGTCCTGGATTACTAAGTATATGGTCAGGAGTTCAAACTAATTCAACTATTGTGGTGATACAGATGTTCATATTTCTGTTTACCTGGCTGACATAAAACTGATTCTACTCCCTACTTTGTAGTTGAGGAGTTAGTAATGGAAAGAAACCTCATATCTATGTAAGTATGGAAAAAATAGATATAAAAATCCTCGAGATTTGTTATGAAAAGCTTTATTGTCATCTTGAAATATTTAATATCAATTACTACTACTGAGTAAACAAGTACTCCAACAGTACTAAGGCTTGTAAGTGTCTGAATATTTAAGAGTGACTCATATGTATAGTATAGTAGAAATAGTTGAACTGCTACTGCATGTGATGAGGAGAAGAACATCTGACACTCGACAAACTCAAAGAGAAAATAATTATTTTTGTCTGAGAGGAAAGGTCATTATCCTCTTCTTCCACAGCATACAACCTGCTGCATGTGTTGTTGGATGTTGTGTGTGTGTGTGTGACTGTATGGACATGTGTAGAGTGGGGGTGTGACTGAGAGCATGATGTGTAAGAGCTATGTGACAGTGGGCAAGTTGTGTGGGGAGCAATGAAGTGTCATCATCTAATTTGTCTTAACATTTTCTCTTGCCTTCTCTCTTATGCTGTCCACAATTTATCTCTCCTACCACCATCACTAGCTCTCTACCCTTTTTTCCCTCGTCACAATTCTTGAGTAATGAGGGATTGCATTGGATCTCTTGGTATCCAATACATATCTTCATTTGCCCTCCTGTGCTGTCACTATCACTTCCTTATTCCCAGGCCTTTCTTTTATTGACATCCATTACTCTTTTACCATTACTATCTTGAGTAATCATCAACCAGAGTCTCTCTCTCTACAAGCTATTATTTCTTTTCTGTATTTTTAGACCCTCCTAAAAGAGGGTGATGGTCTATTGACATCTATGCACTCTCTTACAACCACTCATCATTGACTCTCACTCTTACCAATAGCTCTCTTCGAGAGCCTTTCAATTTTATAGCACAACTTAAACATTCTTTGGACTGTGTGTAGGGTTGTGAGCCCTGGCATGATTTTCTTAATCAATATTTTGTTCATATTTTCCTTATACCTTGTGTTTCATTTATTATTGATACTAGTTTCACATCCTTTATCCAGCTTAGTTTTCTATTCTAGTATCTTATATTTTGACATTTTCTTAACATCCTTCCATGTAATATTTTGTTCAGAAGGGATTAAAAGGTCTATCTGAATACAAATATATCCTCTCCCACCCACACACGTTGGGAAGGAATGCTTTGTAGTATTTGTTTTGGCTCTTTATTCTCTGAATTCAAATCCCATTGAAGTTGATAAAGTACCATTCAGATGCTGAGGTCAATGGTATTAACACTTTTCTTTCAAAATTACTGGCCTTGTGCATATCAGGTGCCTAAATTAGAAACAGTCATCATCATTATGTGAACTGGCAGAATTAGGGTGCCACAAAAAATGCTTAGTGAGATTTCTTTCAGTTCCGTGTTCTGAGTTAAAATGTTGCCAAAGTTGACTTAGCTTTTTATTGTTTCACAATCAATAAAGTACTGGTTGAGTGCTGGGGTACTCTCCCCTGAAAACTCCTGCCCATGTGCCAAAATTATTATTATTGAGTGAAAGAGCAGCACATGCCATCAAAGTGACACTGGGGTACAGATATATGAAGATGACTACCTAGCTGATAAGGGTACACCAGGCATATGCTTCTCAACCATATGTACACAACATGGTGATCCCATATCACGATAAACAGCACATGACCTTTCAGATGGGGGCCAGTTAGAATTTTCTTCAGGTTGAGTAGTCCATCCCACTCAAAATGTTCCTGAATAAGATTTGTTTAAGGGTGGTCAATTAAATACTTATATCTCCAGAGGTGAATTATTCAAACCCCAAAGAAAAATAGACTTGTGCCAAAAATTGGAGCTATGGGGAAGTGAGCTGGCTGAATGATTAGCTCATTGGAAATTTTCTTTGCACCATCTCTTCTGGATTTTTACACACTGAATTCAAATCCTGCTGAGGTCCACTTTGCCGTTCATCCTTTCAGTGTCAGTAAAATGAATACCAGTTGAAAAATGGGGTTAATGTAATTGACTTGCTTCCATCCCACTAAAATTACTGGCTTTGTACCAAAATTTGAAACAGCTATTATTATCATCATCATCATCATCATCATTATTTTATTTTCTGTCCCTTCAGATTGCTCATAAAGTTGATTGTTAAAAACATATATTAATTTGTTGCTAAACTGCTCTTAATCCTGAGAAAGTAGTCAGTTCTGCTTTTGTTTATACCCTTTGGGGCATTATACGTTAATTTTTTTCTGGAACCTACTCATTTGAAAAAAACAAAAAGCAAATATCAAAGCATAATGTCAAAATTTTTGGCAAAACATTATAGGGAGATAGTGTTAATGGACTTAAGCTTGTAACAAGAAAGTAATAACACATTTGTATTTTGTCCTTTTGTACTGTCATTGCTTTTCTTGAAGTTCTTGTGGCTAAAAAAGAAATCATCATCATTATTTAAATTCAGTTATTATGTTTGCACTTGTGTGTTGACTGAAATAATTGTAACAAGTTGTTAATGTCATGGATTGGGATACTACATGTTGGCAGACACTATATTGAGTGCTTCTGTTAACAAATTTGCTACTGATGGATATCAGATCATCTATAACATGTGATAGACTGGAATCACTGGGTTACAATTACTGAGTTAGATTGGGGTAACAGGGAGAGGTTAGTCTGGTGACTGGGGCAACTCAATTATTATAATTAGAGAAATGCTTTTAAGTTAGTCACTAAACAAACAAAAATTGAAATAAAGTGTCAAAGTAGTTACATAAAATTATAAGATAGAACAATATACAGCAAGCAAATTAACAGACAGAAATTGTTATTTTCAGAATTCTGGTATTGAAAAAGCCTTCTTGTTTGATGTTGTCAGCAAAATTTACATTGCCACCGACAGCTCACCTGTTGACATGCAGTCCTATGAATTGTGTTGTGATATGATAGATGTGGTCTTAGATATCTCCTGTATCTATGGGTAAGTTAGTAGCACTCACTGTTTTAACATATTTGCCAATCTGTCCACATATTAATGTACAGAGCTGTGCGCACACACACGCACACACACTGTCTTGTTATATCTATTTTCTATTAAAATATTTTCTAACATGGTGTAACAAGTAACACATGTATATCTCCATTTCATGTTTTCATTCATACATATGTGAAGGTATGACCATGTAGTTTAAGAAGCTGCCTCATAACTGCAAGGTTCTGAGTTCAACCCTGCAGCATGGCACTTTGGGAAAATGTCTTTATAGTAGCCTCAGGTAGATTATTACTGTGTGAGTGAAATTTGGTAGGTAGAAACAATGCAGTAGTTCATTATGTATGTATGTTTGAATAAAATAAATGACAAGAGAACAGGTATGTTAGAATCAATTTCATTAGTTTACAACTGTTTCTGTTATAAGATGCAGTATACTCAAAGCTGAGTGCTTGTGCTTCACTTTATTGTTTCCTTAGAGCTTCTAAAATTAAGTGCAAGTTTATGTAGGAAAGCATAAATACTTGGAGATGGTCATCATTTGCCAATTAAACACATGGACTATTTATTTGATCTCCACTTTAGCTTTATTATTATTATTATTTTTAGTTTAGTTGTCCAAATTCTTTTGTCATACATTGTGACCTTTTCAGCAACTTTCTGTCCTATGTGTCTTGTGTCTCATCCTGCCTATTCTATTTTCCCAAATGGAATAGGCAGGACAAAAGGAGACACACGAGATAGAAATATATATATATATATATATATAAGAGTTGCAAAGAATTATCTACAACATGGGGTAGAAAATAGTACAAAGGGCTTTACTCAAAAAGCATTGTTTTTTAAGTTTTCTTCCCCTTGGTTACATCATTTGCCAATATACATTGGCAAGGAACATTTTGTGTGTAATGTCCCTTGCCAATGTATATTGGCAAATGATGTAACCAAGGGGAAGAAAACTTAAAAAACAATACTTTTTGAGTAAAGCCCTTTGTAATATTTTCTACCTCATGTTGTAGATAATTCTTTGCAACTCTTACCACCAGAAAATCAGTGACTAAGTGATTAGCCTGTTGGAACCAACAATACTGTTGTCTGCCAGTTATGACATGCATGTGTGCATGCATTACATTTTTCTTATTGAATATTGACCCACAGCTGTTCAAGCTGAACATGAATTGAATCAGTTTTCCCACTGTAGGATGGTTTACTATGGTAATGGTTGCTGCTTTTTCTTCTGAAGATGACATCTTGTCATGATTGGTTAAACTGCTAGAAGTAGCAGCCAAATTCCTCTCAAACTGCACAACCATTTAAACAAAAAGAAAGGACACATTGGATAAAGTAACTGTGGTTACATTATATCTCAAAAAAAACAAAAAAAGAGATAAGATAGTCATGGCTGGAATGCCTTTTGATCAAAGACTACTCATTTGGTGCTAAATAAAAACAAATTCACTCACACATACTTTATGTAAAAGATCAATTTCTTCTAATGCATTTCAATATAATTTAAAGTCATTTAAAGATTTTATAAATCTTTGACCACAGTTGAAGATTATCTTATTATTGTGTTAACACTGTCTGTTTCACTGCCACTTATATCATGTGTATATTATATGTAGGTTACAGGATGATAATGAACTGAATGCATTTGATGATGAGTCTGCATCAATCATCAAACTAAACAACACAACAGTCTTATACCTTCGGGAAGTCAATAGATATTTGGCTCTTGTTTGCATTTTACGTGAGGATAACTTCATTAAACAAGGTAAGACTGAAACATGTTTTTTTTTATTGGTGAACACTTCACTGAGTAAACAAATTATGAAAAGTATTTAGTTCTTTGTTGTTATGAATACGTTTGTTTTATATTGTACTCTTTAATGTCTTCCAACATCAAGCAAACCAGTGAGCAGTAAAGGTTGATTGTATATTAGCTGATTAAGCTTTTAACTCAGCAATTGGGACTTGCTCTAATTTTTCACTCATAGTAAATTCTCAAGACTTAAGTGGTCCTTTCTTCTCGAGAATTTCACTGAAAGCAATGTCTTATACTTGACATCAGCTAGATTATGTCAGGAAAATCTCCTGGCTAAACTGATTACTGATAGGATCCACCTGATTCTAGTTTCTTGGATTTGAAGCTTTTTGTCAGATTGTATCATCACTGTGTGCACAAATGGGGCTCCCTCTGACCTGCATTCTATGAATTTTGGTATGTCTTATGGCTTGGTTATGACTCCCATTATTCCTATGCTGATACCCTCTTTGCATCTTCCTAATCTACAGTACAGGTGTTGTCCTAATCTAATGTACAAGCATCATCCTTACATAATCTACATAAAATGTTCAGCAGTAGAGTCTGAATAATCTTGTTTCTTAACTGTACAAAGACACAACTGCTATCCATGAAAAAATAATCTTGTGCTCCAGCTTCTCAAGTTTTACACAACATGAAACTTATATTTTTCATCTCACTGTAAATGCTTGACATAACAATCACATATGATTTTCTATGACCGAAGAAGGTAAGACAACTCCATCTGAATTTTAAAATACTTCAGTTATGCAAAACCTACAGAGTTAAAACGGGGGCTACAGTAGTGTATTAATCACACATTTAGAATGGTATTGCTGCTTCTGGAATGATGTTGTTCATGCTACATATAGATACATAGCAATGGAGTTCCCTCATCTGGAATGGTGTTATTGTTGTTGTACATCAAATAGAACATCCAAAAGAAAGTCATCCAGCTTATTAAGAAGGACTCTAAGACCAACATTTTCCAATATGTAAACAATTGATGTGCTGTCTCTTCACTCTATTGCTACTATAATGGATTCTACTCCTCAACTAGTGGGCTGTAATATCACTTTCACTCAGCTTCATACTTATATCTCTCCTACCCACATCATATATATCTCTCCTCCTCCCATTCTCTGTTCAATCCTGTCTTCTCAGAATGTCAACTCTCTAGAAATCCCTTCTCACTGACATCAATTTGCAAATGCTCAACATCAACCACATTAATCACATCAATGTTAAGGGCCAGTAGAAATTTTTTAGGCACAACCCATTCCTTTTGGTAGAAACCATAAAGTAGATTATCTCTTTGGTTCTTGTACTTTAGAGAAAATGTTTAAAACAAAGAGTGCCACCTTTTTATAGGATGACTCTAAATCTGGATATTTGCTTATTAAGGGCAAGTGCTTTACAGTTGGGACATTCTACTGCTGCTGCCAACTCCTCTTTTTGTCATCATTATTATTGTCACTGTTACCATAATGTTTTCTGCTTGGCAGATTATTGAGCAATTCATGATCCATCAAATTGCCTCTACATCAAGAGTAGGAAGCCTTTTTAGTACCTGGGGAAAATTATAAATGCATAAGAACCTATTGGGGAGAAGCACTACTGAAGACTTCAGTTTTATGTAATGTGCTGAGGGCAAAGTGAGCTGAAAGGCAAGTGTTTAAAATAGACTGCAGCAATAATCCAGCCTGCTGTGTGATGCCATTCTAAACTGATCATCATACAATACTGACTAAATTTTCAGTTATTTTATTCAATATATTTACTCATAATAAATGCCTGAACTGTGTTTAATTTAATTTTTGAACAGGTATAATTAACTACAACTTTCTCTGCTTCCGCAAAGCTATCCAAGAAGTGTTTGAAGTGCGGCAAAAGATGTTGGCCTCCAAGACTGAGAATGGTACTGACCATCAGGTGCTCAATGGTATTGCTGTTAACAAAGATGAATGAATTGAAGTGATGTTTCCTGCCTGTGATCTTTCTACAGATTGATTGGTGTTCTGTGCTGAGACTGCCTTCCTCATCTTATGATAAATTTTCCATCTTTTGCTTTCTGCAACTGTTTTTCTCTTTTACTCTCTTTCTTCCCTTCTCTCTCTCATTAGAATTAATTTAGTAATTAATTACTATACTTTGTTTTGTTATTCTTTAATCTTGTAGCTTATACACTCAACATTCTAATATGTATGTGCAGTATGCAAAGCTGAAATATTGTTTGTGTATGTATATGATTGGCTCTGCCATTTGTTGCCTGTGTGTGTGTCTGTGTGCCTTTTTAGTCTTTTTATTTAGATGTGCATACATTTATGGGTACTGTGTGAATGTGTGTATATGTGTATATAAATTCTTGGCATAGGTATCATACTCGCTTTTCTCACTTCTTCCTCTCTCCTTCCCTCCCCCCTCTCTCACACACACAATGTTCAATGCATGTCCCTTGTCTATTCACCCTCTGTCTGCATGTGTTCTTGGTTCCTTGATAGAAACAACACATCATCACAACTTATTAATGCTCAACCTCTTGTTGTGGTTGCCCTAACAGAAGTTCAGTGTTGTAATTTTGAGCTGAGATACCAGAATGGCTTCAGCTCAATTTAACATAAGATTTGAAACTTCTGAGGAGAACTTGGCCATGGGAACAGTGCCTTGGGTAAGTTTGGTAGTGTAACTTGCTTTCCATTTGGAATATGGTTCCATCTTGAAAATACTGCTCCATTAGAACCCTCAACCTCCTGTCAGTTTCTCCTTCAAATATCTTTTACTGTCTTCCCCTGTTCAAAGAAAAAAAAATGCCATACTTGAATGAATGGCTTTTACAGATGGTCAGTCTGTTCTTTATCATACACACTATTTAGCTGTCTAACTATTATTTGATTAAAGTATATTGTTTTAATAAATTGTTCCTTTTGGTCATACCTGCAGTATGGTCACACTTGAAGTGTTTTCACATCTGCAGTGCTTTCATCCTTTACCAGACACCAATTAACTTTACATTAACCTACTAGTCTACTTAAGTTGCAGAAATGATGGCAACCATTTATATTTACATGTGTGCATATATGCAACACTAAAATGTGCTTGCTTACAATTTGCACATGTATTTCTTTGTTTTGCTCTTTTTATCTCTGTAAACATTTGATGTATACGGTGTTAATTTCTATTTATTTTCCTCTTCCCCATTCTTTTGAGCTGGCAGAATTGTTAGTATCAGTAAAAGTGCTTTGTAGTATTTGTGCTGACTCTACAGTCTCAGTTCAACTCCCACAGGTCAACTTTGCCTTTCCTCTATTTGGGGGTCAATAAAATAAAGTACCAATAAAGTATTGGTGTTGACTGTATTAACTAATTTCCCTTCACCTCAAAATCGTTGGCCTTGTACCTAAATCAGATACCAATGTTATTATTTTTATTAAAATGTTCTGTGTGAGAACTATTGTACAAAACTGGTTTTATTTTGACTTTTAATTTCATCTACTGTCAGAATTCTCTCATGTCTGTACACATACATGCATATATGTGCATGCACATACAAGGTTATGCCAGTATGCATAACCTTTGTAATTTCTGCTCTTTGATATTTCACATACTGGAATAATTGTTACAATTTGGTACTTTTTGTTCCATTTTCCTTCTAAATTCCATTGTGGAAGAATTAGCAGGGAACTCCTTACCAATGTCACTTCTCTAATATTGATGCATATGACATTTCTCATTTGTTCACTTATAAAAACAAAACCGTCACAGAAACCTATCTCTATCACAGATAGATATGACCAAACTAGATAGTTATAATCACTCTTAGTTATAATTCATTTCCACTGAAGCCTAGCTATTATATTCACCTCATTGTCATGTTGTGATGTGCTAGTGTACTGTTGTATCATTGACTTGTTCCGGTGACTGCTATGCAAACATTGTTCAGTAAAACACAACCACATTACAAGCAACAGCGGTGCTAAACTTTAAACAAATCTAAAAATTAAACAAAAATGCATTTTTTCCCTTTTTCTTTTCTTTTGAAATTTTTGTTGCAATTTACTGCTATTTTGGTTGTCTAGTGTCAGTGTAGAGTTGAAGAAAATAATAGTAATTTATTATTGTCAGCTTTGGAATGAAGAAGCTAAAATCTATCTATCTATCTATCTATGTAGCTAACTAACTAAACAGTAAAGCCAGTTGCTACATCCAAGTGGCTGTTGAATGTTACTACTAGTTTAACCTTAAGCAGATTCTCCGCCAGCTGGTTATCTGTGCAACACTCTGCACCCTTTATATACAGTATGTCGTTAGCAGACGGAACAAACCCTTACTACCCTCCGGCAGCTAACAGGATCTCGAAACTGAGTCAGTCTCACAATCCTGTTAGCTGCTGGAAAGTAGTAAGGGTTTGCTCCCCGTGCTAATGACATATTGTATATAAAGAGTGCAGAATGTTGCACTGATAACCAGCTGGCAGAGAATCTGCTTGGGGTTAAACTAGCAGTAACATTCAACAACCACTTGGATGTGGCGACTGGCTTTACTGTTTAGTATATGTTACTACTCTATCTCTTCTTGAGATTTTATAACTAGTTATTTTGCTTATATATGTGTGTGTGTGTGTGTGTGTATGTACACACTCACATCATACTTACATGCATGTTTGCACTCGTATATGTAAGTGTATGAAGAGATGTCTTGCATCTCCTATCACACTTCCATCTTGAAAGATGAGATAACATTCATTCCAGATTATCATAAGATGAAATGTTGTCATTACTTGACCTAAATGGTAGAAGAAATGACAGACAGTGAAGTACTGGTTAATCTTGCTGTGTTATGCTACATCACACTTCTTATCATTTTATCTACACCTTTCATATTCTCAAACAAATAAATTCCTTCTTCTTGACAAATCAGGTTAAAATTTCTCCAATGTTATCTCCATAACATTGACAGTTGCTTGTTGGAACCTGAAAACCAAATCTACCATTGAAATCTGTAACAAGTTATATACGATATGATATACATAACAAACATATATAGTATAAATATATACTGTCCATATTCCATGTCTTTCTGTATATTGCTACTAAATATCAGTGAGGCAGCTGTTTGGCAGAAAACTGTAATCTCAAATGTTGTTGTGAGGCATATAGTTTTTGCTATGGCCATTCAACAACGTGCTGTGGGAATAGATGTTCAAATGAATCTTCGTTGGCACATGTTTTGGCCTTTGCTCAAATTAAGAGGCATTTTGCTCCCAGAAAGATCTTTTAAAAATTCTTATTTTGATCAGCTTCTTCACTTAGACATTTGTAGTGGATTCAATTAATTAAATGTTTTGTGATTGTGAATTAGGTTTAAATATATACTATAAACTTGTAGGAAGTGCCCACTGCTAGTGGCTACATAGATGCATGCATGTATGTTCCTGTGTACGTATTTATGCATATATGTATGTGTGTGTATATATATATATATATATATATAGGGAGAGTTTATGAAAAAAACAAAAGGCTAAGACAGGTGGTGTACAAAACAAACAGATGTATTAGTATTATGCTCAGGAATAGAAAAAGTCTTTTACGTTTTGAGCCTACATATATTTATTTATATATATATATATATATGGATATATCTGAACATGTAAATGTGTGTTAAAATTGTTCTAGCTGACTTAACTTCTAGGTTTCTGGACAGATAGTTGAAGAGATGATAGCAATGGTGTATATTTTATCACTGGTGCTGTGATGTGTCTAATATCTGTCTAGTTATAAATAGGTACCATAGTGCAACTACAACTTACACCTCTAAGTACTGGTAGCACTGTAAAATTCAAAATATTTTATCATCTTGCAATTGTGAGTGTAATTTGAAGATTCATGCAACCTTTGGATACACTGCAGTGTGTGTATCAAGTGACTGGTGATGTTTCTATTAGTGTATGTATTGTGTGTATGTGCTTGCATATTTGTGAACATTGATTTATGTCAGTGCTTGACTAATCTTTTGTTGCTGGAAATTCATGTGTGGATGATTTTGCTGTTTTATGCAACACCTTATGGTTATCAATGTCTTGTATGTCTGATATGCTGTGCGCTGGCCAGTCATTTCTAACTTCATATTTTGCTGTAGTTACAAATGATTTAACTGTTTCCTCTCTGAGTGTCTTGAAGTTGGATTGTTTCAAAAATTATTCTTTCTCACATGAAACTTGTAATAGCATCTAAATTAGAATAATTAAATATAAACACCTATAGTTTTCTGCCTGGTTTAATAATTTCTGTGAGATATGTTGGACATATTAATGAAATATGTTGTACATGTTAAATATTTTGTCTATGTAAATTAAATACCTTTTAAAAAATAAGCATGCTGCTAACGTTTCATGTCTGCCAACATAAAACCTACATATAAAATGGTTACTGCTTCTCTCTCTCTCTCTCTCTCTCTCAAATAAAAGAAATGATTTTGTTGAACTGTTTGCATATTTGTCAAAGTTATTGAATGCTTAATTGACAAATGAGAAAGAAATTATTAAAATTGAAGTTTAAAAAGTTATTAAAAAACAAATTTGAAATCAGCTGATTTAACGAAAATTCCCCCTTCCACTTCCTTCCCTTTCAGATGACTTAAAGAGGACAAAAGGCCCCACTCTCCTTCCCTTCTAGATGACTTAAAGATCAAAAAATGTTTAATTCAGGAACAACCAAAGACATTTTCTGGATTCCCAACAATTTGTATTTTATTACTGCGTGTAAATAGCCTTCCATTATCTGATTCCTTGACCAGATTTTGTAAATCCCCCCATCCCCTTTCGATATTGTATAAATCTCTCTCTCTCTTTCTCTTTCTTGCTGTCTCTCCCTATCTTCCTCCCCCCTCTCTCTCTCTGTATCTTGCTATCTCTTCTTTTTTTTTGTGAAGAAAGAAAATTATTAATTTTAATAAAGATCAATGATATAAGATTCATATTTGTTTTTTGATTTATTGATTTACAGCCATGGTTGGTATGATGTCACCTGGGGTAGTGTGGTGGTATAAATGGTCATTTGGGGTTATCTCCGTTCCAAGATGCAGCATTTTCATATCAGTCTTCACCACTTTGTCCTAAATCGTCCTTAGTCTCCTCCTTCCCCAGATTCTACTAACTTGGAGCACACAACATTTCCTTATGTAACAATCATCCTCCACGTACACCACATACTTGTACCAGCACAGTCTTTTCTCTTGCACACTATAGATGATCCTCTTATATTCAGTTATTTTCTTAGTTCATGTCTTTCCTGCCTTTGCACATCTTCATTCAAGACCTACATCTCACTGCCATGCATTTTGAACACAAGCATTGTACAATCTGCCCTTCAATTTAAGAGAAAAGATCTTTGTTGCCAGTAGAAGTAGTAGACCCTTAAACTTTTCCTAACCTGTTCTCACTCTGTTCTCAGAAAATCCATCACCACTGCTAATTATGCCATTCACATAAAAGAAGTTACTAACTACTTCTAGGGAGCCTCCCAGTCATTTGAGAGAATCCATTTCCTGTGTTTGCATTGGTTATTTTTTGAGTCGGATGTCCAGTTGATCTTCTTTTCATGTGTGTGAAACAGAGGCTGTTTAGATTGTCAAGTGATGTTCTGAGGACATAATCCAGTGATCACAAATAAAAAGGTGCCAATGTGACCCCTTGGAGTACTCCAGCTTTGATATCAAAGAAGCTTGTATCTTCATCTGGGAATCTTACCATTGGTTTGGTGTTGTTATAGAGTATCATAGTTGCTGCTGTTGTTTCTTCAGGCATACCATAGGCCAGTAGTATTTTTTTCCATTTTACCACAGTGGATAGAGTCAAAAGCCTTTGAGAAATCAACAAACTAATACTGCTTCAAAATTTCTGGCTTCTACTCCTTGTAGATGAACTGTAAGTATTTGTCCATCACCTGATCTATTTTGATTTCTTCTCAAAACTTTCTTAATTTCTGGTTGTATCCTGTTGAGTAGGAGTGAATTATAAATTTTTGCAGCAGTGGCTGTATGAGTTCTTTGTGAGACCCAAATCACCTTTCTTTGGAAATGGGAGTAAGCAGCCTTCTGTCCATTTGTCAATGTTGCCTCCATTGTAGACTGTATTGCAGAAGCCAAACAGAATATTGTTGAATTCTCTTGTTTTCCAAACTTTAGGCAGAATGTTATCCAGTTATCCAATGTTTTTGGTGTTTTTTAAGGATTTCTGTCAATTCATCAATGCTAGTATAATATCAAGAGTGTGGTCAATAACTGATGTTACATCTAGATCAGAAAATGAGGGTATATTCCCAAGCAACTTTTGAAAACGATCCCTCCACTTTTCTAAGCCTTCCTGTGGATTTTTAGCTTTAATTTTTAACTTGTTGGAGATTTTATGTCTGCTTATTTCATTTACTAGGCCAGTGAATGGACAAAGCTTGTAGCTTGTCTTGCTAGCTGTCGATGCTTATTCACCTTTGAAGACATAGAATTTCAAGTGAAATAAATTCACTGATCTACAAAATTAGAAATACTACATTTCTAAATCTCTCAGAGAGACTTATACAGTAGCAGCATGATGAAGTGATTGTTTGTTGCCAATTTAAGGACACAGTATGCTTGTGTCACATTGCCAACTGGAAACGGTATTTCTTGGGACTAAATAGCAGTAGCATTCTTCCCTTTGCTGGGAGATTTAGAAATGCAATATTTCTAATTTTGTACATCAGTGAATTTATTTCACTTGAAATTCTATATGCTTTCAAAGGTGAATAAGCATCGACAGCCAGCAAGCCAAGCTACTCCAGACTGATGAAGAGCAATGACTCTGAAACTAGTTTCTGGATGTTGGCTTGCTGGGTAGAGGTACTTATCTCCCCTGTTTGAAAACTTAAGGGCACTTTTTATCTACCAATCACTACAGAACACTGAAGAGATGGAAATAACATGTAGGGTATTGTGACCTCTTGGCAGAAACAGCTGTAAGAAACTGTTCTTTTTCTATTATATGAATTACTGGTACGTATGTATGTAATACACAGTCTTTACATATGTATATATTCTCATAAATGTTTTAGAATAAATGACATAATATAATGTCTAACAGTTGATGTATACTATTTCTGTATCATCATCATCATCGTTTAACTTTCCATGCTAGCATGGGTTGGACGATTTGACTGAGGACTGGCAAACCAGAGGGCTGTGTCTGGCTCCAATCAAACTTAAGGGCACTTGTGTCACATAGCCAACTGGAAACGTAGCATTTTCCCCTTTGCTGGGACTGCCAAATTAAGTTGGCAACAAACCATCACTTTATCATACTGCTACTGTATAAGTCTCTCTGAAAGATTTAGAAATGCAATATTTCTAATATATATATGCTTACGAAGATCTGTTGGGGCAAGTGAAATCGAAATTGAACCAAATTCGATGACAGTGGAGCGCTAACAGCTCCATCCAAATGGGATCACTGCCAGAGCAGCTGTCTGGCACGTAAAGTGCACCATTTGAGCCGGTGGCACATGAACAAAACATTCGAGCGAGGTCATTGCCAGTGACTGACTCCTGTGCAGGTGGCATGGAAAAAAAACCATTTTCGAGCATGGCCGTTGCTAGTACTGTCAGACTGGCCCTCGTGCTGGTGGCACTTTAAAAGCACCCACTACACTCTCGGAGTGGTTGGCGTTAGGAAGGGCATCCAGCTGTAGAAACTCTGCCAGATCATATTGGAGCCTGACGCAGCCCTCTGGTTTGCCAGTCCTCAGTCAAATCGTCCAACCCATGCTAGCATGGAAAGTTAAACGATGATGATGATGATGATACAGAAATAGTATACATCAACTGTTAGACATTATATTATGTCATTTATTCTAAAACATTTATGAGAATATATACATATGTAAAGACTGTGTATTACTACATACGTACCAGTAATTCATATAATAGAAAAAGAACAGTTTCTTACAGCTGTTTCTGCCAAGAGGTCCCAATACCCTACATGTTATTTCCATCTCTTCAGTGTTCTGTAGTGATTGGTAGATAAAATTTTCTTCTTGCCATATAAGGGTAAACCGCTTTTTACCCTCACCCATTTATTACACTCAATAGTGAAATTGCCATGCAATAACCAGTACTTAGGTATTAATAACTAGGTACACTATCAGCAGTATATTGGATAGGTACTATTCCTTAGTTGGTTGGACTCACAACCTCTAAATCCCAATGTGACCCCTTGGAGTACTCCAGCTTTGATATCAAAGAAGCTTGTATCTTCATCTGGGGATCTTACCATTGGTTTGGTGTTGTTATAGAGTATCATAGTTGCTGCTGTTGTTTCTTCAGGCATACCATAGGCCAGTAGTATTTTTTTCCATTTTACAACAACTTCAGCAGCATCAACAACAACAGTATGAACCACTCATCTAAAGGAAACGATTGACCCCCACCCCACCAGTCATTAGGGTCTCACAGCAGGAAGCATCACCCCTTCCCTTCACTGCTCCAGTAGCTCAATCATCATCACTGTCAACATTATCTCCTCTGTCTACTACTACTAGTACTACAACGACTATCAATCCAAAAATATCATTGTCTACTGCTATCTCATGGAATACACCTCAATCATCATCACTGTCAACATCTCCTCTGCCTACTACTACTACTACTACTACCACCACCACCACTACTGCTACCTCAAGAAATCTACCTCCTACTACTAGTTCAAGAACTCTACATCCCACAGGTCACAAAGTTTGCCAAAACCTCAACAAACTATCATCTACACTCTCACAACTCACACACGCACCTATACACTCACTCAAAACCCCATCATTTGCCGCTATTCTGCTATTCTCTCTGCTATAGATTATGCACTGATAGAGACTGCAAATTCACCCATTTACCTGGGACAAAACGCTCTATCCCCACAAACAACAACAGCCACCACCATAATACATACTCTATTACAACACCACCACAACCACCAATATCTCAAACAAGGAACCCCCAAATCTGCTGCTATTCCCAGCGAGACAGATTGTGTTTTCACAGGGATTGTCCCTTTACCCATCTCCCAGGGACTCATCGGACAAATGATAATAGAAATAAAAGCAAAAAAAACCTATGACTCATAAAAATAACCACAACCAGTCACCTACAGTTCCCTAGACAGGAAACGTCTTCCGATTTTTTAGCTATTATGAATCTAGCCAAAAAACTGGAAACAAACATTCGAGCTATCACCCTTTTTTGCTTAACACCCAAGGCATCAGCCCTTCCACCAATACTCAAAAATGGAAGATAAAATTCCTGAAGGACTGGGTTGATAACAATCCAAACCACATCCCTTTCTTTGTCCTCACTGAAACCCATCTCAGTAACCTCCACTTGGAAGCTGAGGGGAAAGTGAAAAATTTCAAAGCCATTTGTGCTGATCATGCTGGCAGAAGAAAGGGTGGGACTGCCATTTATGTTCATAATTATTTCTCAACAGAGGCTATGAACATATTTTCTAATGGATACTGCAAAGCAGTCGCTGTATTCAGTCAAACCAACAACTTAATAGTAGTTGGGCTCTACAGACCACCCCAAATGCCCCTATCTTGCTTCAAGGAATGCTTCAACAACATAAAGTGTTTCATCCAGCAGTGTCAACCTGACAACATCTTAATGATGGGGGACTTCAACCTCCCTGGGGTTGACTGGTCTACAAACAGTCTGCTCTAATCAGAACTATCAGGTGTGGAAGCAAGGATTAGAATCGAAGGGCCTTAGAGTCAACCTAGCTAAAACCAAAGTCATAATAAGTAGGAAGGTAGACAAATCACAAACGCCTTCAGGTAGATGGCCCTGCTCGATCTGTAGAAAAGGCATAGGTAGAAACTCTATAAGATGCACCAAGTGTAAGCTATGGACACATAAGAGGTGCAGCAATGTCAAAAGAAGGCTAACTAGGAAAATAGTTTTTGTATGGCAGATGCTCAGGAGCAATCAACACTGAAAATGCGCAGAGACCAACTTCCACTACATTTCAGAGAGAAAAACTAGAAATAGTTGATAGCTTCCGTTACCTAGGTGACCAAGTCAGTAGCGGGGGTGGGTGTGCTGAAAGTGTAACTGCTAGAGTAAGAATAGCCTGGGCAAAGTTCAGAGAGCTCTTACCCCTGCTGGTGACAAAAGGCCTCTCGCTCAAAGTAAAAGGCAGACTGTATGATGCATGTGTACGAACAGCCATGCTACATGGTAGTGAAACATGGGCTGTGACTGCTGAGGATATGCGTAAGCTCGCAAGAAATGAAGCCAGTATGCTCCGTTGGATGTGTAATGTCAGTGTTCATGCTCGACAGAGTGTAAGTACCTTGAGAGAAAAGTTGGATCTAAGAAGCATCAGTTGTGGTGTGCAAGAAAGACGATTGCGCTGGTATGGTCATGTGACGAGAATGGATGAAGATAGTTGTGTGCAAAAGTGCCACACCCTAGCAGTTGAGGGAACCTGTGGAAGAGGTAGACCCAGGAAAACCTGGGACGAGGCGGTGAAGCAGGACCTTTGAACTTTAGGTCTCACCGAGGAAATGACTAGAGGCCGAAACCTATGGAAGTATGCTGCGCATGAGAAGACCCGGCAGGACAAGTGAGGCCATAACCCATGGCCTCTACCTAGGATGTAGCCAGTCCACTTATGCATACCTTAATATTTATTCTTGGGACACAAAACTCTACTTGTGAAGACCTGTTGAGGCAAGTGAGAATCAGAATCAAAATCGAAATCGATCAACATCAATGGAAATTGTAGCTGTGATACCGGTGGCATGTAAGCGAACTGTCCGAACGTGGCCATTGCCAGCCCCGACTGGCACCTGTGCCGGTGGCACGTAAAAAGCACCCACTACACTCACGGAGTGGTTGGCGTTAGGAATAGCATCCAGCCGTAGAAACATTGCCAGATCAGACTGGGCCTGGTGCAGCCTTCTGGCCTCCCAGACCCCAGTTGAACCGTCCAACCCATGCTAAATGATGATGATTTATATACATATATATATATATACACATATATATATACATATATATTCATATATATACATACATACATACATATACATACATACATATACATACATACATACACATATATATATATATATATATATATATATATATACAAACACACATACATAAATAAAGTATTGATTGTTAGATATAAATTTCTAATTTTTTATTTGTTAATGATAATTTAGATGCATACATTTATTTAATTATTATTGTTTTATAATTATTATATCTGAATGTAAATTGTAAAATATTAGTTTGTCACTTTGTGATTTAGATTGTAAAAATGCTTTAGTATAACTAAAAGTTCTTATTATATTTCTAGTACTATTAATTTAATAATAATAATAATAATAATTACTTTTTATGCAAATAATTTTATAAACGATGAGTTATACGTTTTTACTTTGGAAGTTTTCATTTCGTATTTTTTATTTCATAATTATTTTCGGAATGATATCTATAATATTTATTTAAGTAATAATGGAGTAATTTATTTATTTATATGTTTATTGATTGAAAAACATGGATTTTTAATTATTGTATTTGTTGATTATAATTTAAATCGTACTTTTATATAATTTTATTATTTTATAATTATTATATGTGAACTAAAATCTAATTATTATATGTGAACTAAAATCTAAAAATATTTAGAGTGATTGTTTTGTAAAATAGTTTGGTAATTAAATATTAGAGTATAGCTAGGTTAAAGATATTCTATAGTTTTTTAATGTTTTTTTATTAAGCTAAATTATATCTTCACAGATAAATACATTTTTCTATCTATTTACTCTATTTTTTTACCTTAAATATTTAACATGATAAATGTATTATAGGCAACTGGTCCTAATGTTTTAAGTTTCATATTTAGTTAATGGAGTTTCTTCTATAAGAAATATGATTTTGTTTAACTATTATTGTTATTATTGTAAACCTGAAGAGTGACTATAATTTTAAATTGAATTGTTTTTCGATTAAATTTAAATTTAATTGTAATTTGAATTTAAATTATAGCCATGAAACATAATTTTTTTACTTATTATATATTGTTTATTCATTTTTGTACTTTTTATGATCTAATTATATGTTTTTAAAAATATAAATATATCTTATTTTTTATTTATGACTTGCAGTATCACCCGGTGTTGCTTGGGTTTGTTTCGACCCTTTAGAATTGGAATTTTTGAAAAGTAAAAATTTTGCATTATGCAACTTGTTATTCTCTTCAAGTGAACATTTTTCCAGTTGAAATACACCGAAAAATGGTGACACAGCAGTCAAAAATCGTAAAAGATAAGGATTTTCATAGAAAAAAAGCACCTTTTTGATGTAAATAATTTTTGGTGTTAACATGGTCCGATTTGAATTTTATATTCTACAGAATGAAGAGCAAGCCTTCTTCTATCATACTCTCAATTTTGGTCAACTTGCGCTGCAGGGTCTCAAAGGAGATAGTGTTAGTTGAAGGCTACCAAACCTGCCACACACAGACAACTTCAGCGTTATATATATAGATTTGCTACACACTATTTTCCATCCTTAATAATGAAACTTGGTAGATCCAAAAGTTAAACACACGGACACACACACACAGATACACACACAGGCACACAAGTTGAGTTTTATATATATAGATTTCTCAACGGGGATTTCAGGGAGTCGCTGGCGATGTATCGTGATGATCAAAAATCCGGCCTGGTAAAATTTGGTTAATGTGATTCAAACTGCAGACTCAACGCAAAATGGTCACATTTAATTCAAAGCGTTAAAAATGTTATGAAAACAATTGGTATGTGTTCACAAAGTCCAAACGATTAATACGAAAAAACCCTCCAGGCTACATCCCGAAAATTCATTTCTTTGCCGAATTTCTACAATGTTTACAGCGATTTGTTTTTATATCTTGATTTTTTAATTTTTCATGCAATTTATGCATGCTTGCACGTGTGGTGAACACAGTTCACGTCAAACAGCTGACTGAGTAAAGTTCACTATTCAATGCATGGGATAAGGCCTAAACAAACACATTATCGATTTTTGCATTTGCGAGATGAATTTCGGAACAGAAATAGCGCAGTTCAATTTTCATTCGCCTAAACTTTAAGTGACCCATTTTTGTGGTTCTACGATTTGTTGGCTAGGAGGAGATGTGCCGGGAAGTTAAACACGCAGACACACACACAGACACACAAGTTGAGTTTTATATATATATAGATTTGGTTTATGTCTATCATTGTTTGAATTGCATAATAGTGGTTTTTCTCTAATTCATATATTATATATTTATATTGTGAAATTTGATTTAATACTAAATTGAATTCTTCCCTCTAAGTTTGGAGTTATACTCCCTAATATTATATATATATATACACATCATCATCATCATCATCATCATCATCGTTTAACGTCCGCTAGCACGTGTTGGACGGTTCGACCGGGTCTGGGAAGCCAGGGGCCGCTCCAGGCTCCAGTCTGAATCTGGCAGAGTTTCTACGGCTGGATGCCCTTCCTAACGCCAACCACTCCGTGAGTGGATTGGGTGCTTTTTACGTGCCACCTGCACAGGGGCCGGAGGGTCCGGCATCGGTCACGATCGGTTCGAGCTTTTAACGTGTCAGCGGCACGGGGGCAACGAGGTCCGGGGTACTTTGGGGATCGGGGTACTTTGGGGATCCGGGGTACTTAGAATGGGTAGGGGGTATGTGGAATTGCTGCAGAAAGCAGCCCGGGTCTTTGTAGTCACAGCATATCTCCAGAGATCTCGGTCCTTCGCCATTGCCTCAGTGAGGCCCAATGCTCTGAGGTCATGCTTGACTACCTCATCCCATGTCTTCCTGGGTCTACCTCTCCCCCTGATACCTTCAACTGTTTGGGAGTGGCACTTCTTCACACATCTCTCTTCATCCATCCGCAGCACATGACCATACCATCGCAAGCGTCGCTCTTGCACACCACATCTGATGCTTCTTATATCCAGCATTTCTCTCAGGATGCTTACACTCTGTCTTGCGTGCACACTGACACTACACATCCAGCGGATCATGCTAGCTTCATTTCTTTCAAGTCTACGCATGTCTTCTGCAGTCACAGCCCATGTTTCATTACCGTGAAGCATGGCAGTTCGCACACATGCATCATACAATCTACCTTTTGCTCTGAGGGAGAGACCTTTTGTTGCCAGTAGGGGTAGGAGCTTTCTGAACTTTGCCCAGGCTATTCGTATTCTAGTGGTGATACTCTCTGTGCATCCACCTCCGCTACTAACTTGGTCACCCAGGTAGCGGAAACTATCAACTACTTCTAGTTTCTCTCCCTGGAGTGTGATGGAATCTGTTTTCTGAGTGTCTGTTGTGTCTATTGTCCCTGTGCATCTGCCGCACATGAAAGCTATCTTATCTGTTAATTTCCCTTTAATGTTGCTGCACCTCTTATGTGTCCATAACTTACATTGGGTGCATCTTATGGAGTTTCTACCTGTACCTTTCCTACAGGTTGAGCAGGGCCACCTACCCGAGGGGGTGTGTGCTGAGTACCTCTTCTGCTGCTTACTAATACTTTGGTCTTTGCTACATTTATTCTAAGGCCCTTTGATTCCAACCCTTGCTTCCACACCCGAAATTTCTCTTCTAGTTCCGGTAGTGATTCTGCTATGAGAGCTAGGTCATCGGCATAGAGGAGCTCCCAGGGGCATCCCGTTTTGAATTCCTCTGTTATTGCCTGAAGGACTATGATGAATAAAAGGGGACTGAGGGCTGAGCCTGGTGCACACCTACTTCTACCCGGAATTCTTCACTATATTCGTTGCCAATCCTAACCTTGCTGACAGCCTCTCTGTATAGAGCCTGTACAGCCCTTATTAGCCATTCTTCAATCTCCAGTTTCCGCATCGACCACCAGATAAGGGAACGGGGAACCCTGTCAAAGGCTTTCTCCAAGTCTACAAAAGCTATGTAGAGGGGTTTATCTTTAGCTAGGTACTTCTCCTGCAGTTGTCGGACCAGGAATATAGCATCAGTGGTGCTTCTACCTGGTACAAAACCGAACTGCATTTCATCTAAACAAATTCTCTCCCTAATGAGATTGGTTATGACCTTTTCTGAGACCTTCATCACCTGGTCCAACAGTTTGATACCTCTGTAGTTATTTCTATCTAGAGCATCACCCTTACCCTTGTAGCAGTTGACTATGGTGCTGCTGCACCAGTCATTGGGTATGACTCCATTGTGAACTACCTGGTTTACAATGCGGGTGACTATGGCATAGCCCACATAGCCAGCTGTTTTAAGCATCTCAGCAGTGATTCCTGACAGGCCAGGGGCTTTGCCTGGTTTCATATCCTTAATTGCCTTATCTACAAGGGAGCTGTCTATTCGGGTAGCTGGTTCCTCTACTGGGTCAACATTTGGCAGGCTCTCCTCCTCCCATTCATTCTCCTCATTCAGCAGTCTTTCATAATGGCTTCTCCAAGCCTCTTTCTTTTCACTAGTAGTAAAAGCAAGTGCCCCATCATCCATGCGGACACATTTCTCTCCTATAACATCGCTATTTTCTCTGACACACTGTCTGGCAATCCGAAATACTTCAGCTCTTTGATCCTCGCGATGCTGGACATTGGCAAACTTCTTCTTTTCTGCTACATCTTTGGCAATGTATACCTGCCGCCCAGCCTCCCTTTTGGCTATCTGGTACAGTTCCCTGCTGCCCCCCCATCCTTCCAGGCTTTCCAGGCCCGTCTCTTTTCACAGATGGCTTTATCTACTGCACTATTCCACCACCACGTAATTCTAGGTCTGGAAGGGACTTTGCACCATCCACAGACTTGGTCTGTGGCACTCAGCAAGCTGTCCCGTAGGAATTCCCAGCTACCTTCTATGTCTGACGTCTGAAGCTCCTCCTCCCTCTCATCAAATTTCTTGATGAGTATGTCCCTAAATTTCTGACCATGCGAAGGGTTCTTTAGCCTCCAAATCCTTCTTTTCTGGATTGGTTTGTTTCTTGGAGTCCTTCTGGCCTCAAGCTTAAAGTCACTGATGATTAGTCTATGCTGAGGGATACATTCTTCACCCGGGAGGGTCTTTGTATTCAAGAGCAACCCTGCATCCCGTTGTCTGGTGAGGATGAAGTCTATTTGGCTAGCGGAGTCTCCTGACTGATAAGTTATAAGGTGGCAGACTGGCTTCTTGAAGTTAGTGTTGCAGATTGAAAGGTTACATGCATCACAGAATTCCAGCAGTCTAGTTCCCTCATCATTTCTGGTGCCAATACCATAGCCACCATGTACCCCAGTGAAGATACCCGATTCCCGCCCAACATGCCCATTAAAATCTCCACCTACAAAGATGAGGTCCTTGTTACTAGTCTTTGAAGTAGCCTGCAGAAGGGTATCATAAAAGTTGTCCTTCTGATCATTTGGTAGTCCCGCTTGTGGGGCATAGGCTGAGATAATCATAGCTGTGCCACTCTGTAGGACCAACCTGAGCTTAAGCACTCTATCACAAACCCTGACAACCTCTATGACCTTATCCACCCATTCCTCCGCAAGGAGAATGCCTACACCCCCTACACCTTCCGCGTTACCTTGCCAGTAGAGTTTGTACCTAAGTGCCTTGCCCGTGAGGACCCTAGCCGAAGCATCTCTCCATCTTACCTCTTGTATGCAGCATACATCAACCTGTCTTCTCTCTAGCATCTCTACAATCTCACTAGACTTGCCTGTCAATGTACCAACATTGATAGTGCCAACTCTGAAAACTGGGAAGGAGATGTGGGGGGGACGGGGGGGATTCGGCGCCTGAGAAGAGGAGGGTTGTTGTGGTGGTGATAGTTTTCGTGGTATTTTTCTTTTGATCTCTCTTCCAACCTGACCACGCCGTGGGCAGGAGCTGGTGTTAGCAGTGGACATTCGTTATCGTCACTGAGTAAGGTAATTAGGTAGAGGAAAGAAATACAGATATTCTAGAGTTGAGTTGGGGAGGGGGGGGGGTCCAGTTGAGAAAGGTTTCACCAGTGAAAGAGAGGGAGAGATAGTAGAGGGTTCGGGTAATATAGGGGAGCAACCAGTGGGGAAGGTTGGGGTAAGGAGGAACGATGGCAGGAAGGGTTGGTGTAGGTTCGTAAGAAATAAAAACGTAGGATATTACGAGGCGGGAGGGTACTAAAAGGGGATGGTCGGATTGAGGCAGTGTCAGGAGGAAGCGTAAGATCGGTGGGCAGTTGATGAGCTATGGCGCTAGCAGCTTGTCTTTTCACAGTGAAAGCATATGAGGAGAAGGGGTAGTGGGGGGAGGAGGAGGGAGTAGGGCGTATCCGGTGTAGATGGTGAGAACAGGGTATACTGGTATTGGTGGTGGGGGTGAGAACAGTGTTCACCGGTATTGGTGGTGGCGGTGAGAACAGTGTTCACCGGTATTGGTGGTGGGGGTGAGAACAGTGTTCATCGGTATTGGTGGTGGGGGTGAGAACAGTGTTCATCGGTATTGGTGGTGGGGGTGGGGGGCGGGCGCACCGCCGATGGCGGAAAGATGGGGAAAGATGGGATTACGGCTTGAGGTAGCCTAAGGTTAAATTTCGTAGAGAGAGAGATAGGAAAGATAAATCAAGTTATGGCGAAGGCTTGAAAGTAGCCTAAAAGGTTAAATTTTCGTAGTGAGAGAGATGGGTAAGACGAATCAAGTTATCAATGTATGAATAAACGTAGTAACAACGAATGAATGTATGTCGCGTTATGTATGGAAAAATAAAAATAGTAAGATAAATTTTTAAGAACTTGCTGCGGGCATCGACCGGGAGTTGAAATTGAAGAAGAAAGTAAGTTGAATTGGGAATTTAAATTGTAGAATCGTAATGGTAATGGCGATTTTCAAGTTTTAGCATAAGAAGAAGAAGAGGAGGAAAGACCGCCGATGGCGGTCAATTTAGTTAGAGGTCACTTAATCAAACATATTAGAGGCTCCTTTTATTGCAGCTTCTGCTACAGTACTTGCATACCAAGAGGGTGGCTTGGCGCTTTGCATTTCTATTGTTTTCCTTTCGCTGCTGACGCTTCTCAACTTGTTTGTTTCTGTAGCTGCTCTGTAGGGAAGCAGTTCCTTCCTTCACCACAGTCCTCCATGTTGTTCTGTCCTCAGCTCTCTCTTCCCAGGTGCCAACATCCACCTCACACTTGGACAAACTAGTTTTGCAAGTGTCCGTGTACCTCAGTTTTGGTCTTGGTCTCTTACCCTGAGCCAGTTCTCCATAGAGCAGTTGCTTCAGGATTTGATGGTCATCCATTCTCCTGACATGCCCCAGCCACCTCAGTTTTCTCATACACAAGAGAGCTGTCATGCTCTGAAGATTCACCTGGGCCAGCACTTCAACATTGGTGACCTAATCGTGCCATGTTAGGCCTAAGATCTTGTGGAGGCATCTGAGATGGAAAATGGCAAAGCACCTTTCCTATCTGCTGTACAAGGTCCATCTTTCAGATCCATAGAGGAGTGTGCTGAGAACACATGCCTCATAAATCCTGATCTTTTTCTTAATGTCTAATCTCTTGTTCTTCCATGCTTGTTTTGTCAGCCTTCCTTATCCTGACGTTAATCTCATCATCAAGTGAAGCAGTAGAGGAAATGGTAGATCCTAGATAGCAGAACCTGTCCACTGTATCAAGCTCTTTGTCATCAAGTTTGATATGGCCTTTCACTGCACCCTCTTGAGTGAGGATGACTGTCTTCTTTACACTGATGACCAAACCAAAGGCCTTGCATGCTGATGATAGGTGGTCCATCATTATTTGTAGAATTAATTCACTGTGAGCAACAAGTGCTGCATTGTCGGTAAAGAGAAAGTCTCTTATTGTTGCTTTATTGATCTTGGTCTTGGCCTGAAGTCTAGAAAGATCAAAGAGTGCCCCATCAGTTCTCCAACAAAGGTAGACAGCTCCTGGCAACTCTTGAAATGCATACTGCAGCAATACAGCAAAGTAAATGCTGAAAAGGATTGGTGCTAAGACACAACCTTGTTTTACTCTGCTGTTGATGTTGAAGCTATCTGATATTAAACCATCAAACTGAATGGTGGCCTTCATGTCATCATGGAATGAAACAATAAGCTGCAGCAGTATTGGGGGAGTGCCACATTTTCCAAGCACCCTGTACAGTCCTGATCTGCTGACTGTATCAAATGCCTTAGTCAGAAAATCATATATTGCTGATTTCGTGTTCCACATGTCATCAGGGAATGAGCTATCTAAGTTTAGGAGCTGTTCTTCAACATATTCTTGAAATTTGGTTCTCATTGCTGGATCTTGGGTGTTTTTTGTGTTGATCTTAGGTTTCTTTGGTTTTTCGGCTCTTGGTATTTTCTTTGTGACCATCTTTACCTTGGCTATAACCAACAGATGATCTGTGTTACAGTCTGCACTGTGAAAGGAGCTTGTTTACTTCACAGTGTTGACATCATTCTTTCTAACGATGATGAAGTCAATCTGGTGCCAATGACCTGATCTTGGATGACACCAAAAAACTTTATGCTGGTCTTTGCCATTGTAGAAGGTGTTTGCAATGTAGTCCAAACTGTCCAAGGCAGTTGGGCCATGCTTGGTGATCAGCACCTACTTTGCATTGAAATCATCCATGAGAAAGAGTTGGTCTGCCCTTGAGACACTGTTGATCACATCCTGAAGTTCCTCATAGAACTGATCTTTCTTCTCATTTTCTGCTGTTAGAATCCGGGCATAGGCACTAATGAGATGGGCCCTTCCAGTTTTAGTCTTCACTTCCATGATAGTGATGCGCTCAGATATGCCTTGAGGAGTACTGATCTTGTTCAGCAATCTGTTGTGGACTGCGAACCCCACACCATGGATTCTCCTCTTATCTTCCCCAAGACCCTTCCAGAAAAATGTGTGATTTCTTTCCCTAATGGAACCAGAGTCAGCAAGACTTGTCTCTTGCAGGGCAGTGATGTCTACATTCAGCCGTGTGAAGTCCTTGTCAATGATTGCCGTTTTTCTGATGTCCTCTGTTTTGTCTAGGTCAGTAATATCCATTCCGGTTGTCATTGTTCTGACATTCCAGATCCCCAGTTTCAATGGGGTCAATTTCAATTTTCTTCCTCTTTTGCCAGGTGCTGGGCTTTACGTCTGCTTTTTGGCTTTTGTCCTAGCTCCATACACCCTTAGCAGTGGATAGACGTGGTGGATTAGCACCTTACTGATTGGGGACTGCCCAGTTTAAGACGGGTGGTAAGCTGATCAGTGCAATTGAATAATCACTCCCATCATCTAAGATGACCTGTGGCAACTTCCCTCTTCACCAAATAAGGATGCCTTATAACCTGTAATCTGCCACTCCCATGTTGTTTCCCTTACCTGTTACAGCAAGAATGAAGTGTCCTCTCCATATGCTCTTTCTTTTTTTCTTTTTTTGCAGCATCTTCCCAGAAATTCTAAGTCCTTGGCTAAGCTAAATACCTGGGCTCTGAAAGTATGGAGAACGTGCCTTACCCAAGGCAAAAAATTTTTTAAACTTCTTGTCTAGTGCGAGCCCACAGCAATGTCATATCTTCTCCACTATTTCAGTATTACGTGTCAAAAGTGAAACAAAAACAACATGCTTTCACTTTAATACTGAAACTATTAAAGTGAAACTATTATATAACACAGATGAACTGTAACTGGACATCCATTGTGCTAGAAGAAGACCCGCTATGGTCTTATATGCTACACCACTGGTTTGAGCCAGAGAGCATCCTTAACTGCAGAAAGGAGATTTTTGTGCCATGTTTGCATTTTAGAAAATGTTTGCTGGTATTTTGGAATCTGCAAGATGGTGGCACAGCCAGAAGTCGATAGCCAATGGCAATGGGAGATAATCCCCTTGATTGCATTCATAACAAGGCCCTCCTCCTTCATATTTTGAAAAGGTTTTGGCCTTCCTCTCCATATTTTGAAGAAGTTTTGGGGTCTGACGATATGCAATAAAGTTAAACTCTTTTAGGATGGGAAAACAAAGGTAATTCCATAATCGACCTTACCCAGTAAAAAATATACATGTATATATACACACACACATGCACATATACACACCTTGGCTGTAAAATTCGAATCTCAGAGGATGCAAAATTTCAGACGAGAGAATTTTTAAAACTTTCAACTGTTACTTACATTATATTTCTGCGCATATCATACACCCTTATAAACCCTTATTAGTTTCTCTCTATTCTGTCTTATTCTGTCTATTTCAGCATCATGTAAATATAGTTCTATAGTTTTGTCTTACTTGTTGATGTCTAAGACATGCATTTCCTTAATCTGCAACATATTCTTTCACTCATCTATGGAAATTTATCACACAATCACACAGTTATTCATCTCTAATTTTGTCTTAGACTGGCTCTCAGATTCTCCAATTCTATTTACTATTATTAACATCTGCTGTCTCGTTAATTATCATCTCTAATTTTGTCTTAGACTGGCTCTCAGATTCTCAAATTCTATTTACTATTATCAACATCTGCTGTCTCGTTAATTAACTATGCCACTCAATCCCGAAACCATTCCTCCTGCGTGTTGTGCCCCCACCTCTCTGGCCCACCATGTGTCTATCTATCTGTTTCGCGGCCTTCACTCTGTCTGTCTGTCTCTCTTAATACCTAGAACTTGCCCACGTTTGCTAGTTTGCAGTACGCCCTCCCACCCTCTCCACTTGTACCGGAAGTCCCTATTTTGTCATCCTTTGGTTGTCCCTCTAAAGACCTTACACCATCCCCACCCCTACTATATAAGGTAGTGACCATACGGTGCAAAATATGATAGTGTAGTGTACGCAGGTTGAACTATTGTTTGCTTATGAATTCTGCCAAATGCGAGCTCTCTTTTCAGGTACATGACGCCACTGTCCCCCATCCCAGGGTCTCTAGAGCCATACCTCCCAGGGGTCTCTAGGCCCATACCTCCCACACCCTCGGGGTTGGAACTCTACTGAAAGGTAGGTCTGGTGAGATTGTTGGGATGCTTGAATGGAGATGTGTCGATATGTGTTGCATCCAAGAAGAAAGGTGGAGAGGAGGTTCTGCTAGGTTTCTCACAGGCAAAGAACACAGGTACAAGATTTTCTGGGCGGGGAACACTGACGGGGTTGGGGGTGAGGGTATACTTCTTGCCGAGAAATAGGTAGATAAAGTAATTGAGGTAGTCAGAGTATGCGACAGAATACTTAAGATTAGATTAGTGCTCCATCATGGGTTAGCAACCATTATCTCGGCCTATGCCCCTCAGCCAGGGCTACCCGATGGACAGAAAGATACCCTCTATGATACCCTCTTGCAGACTACCGCATTGACGAATGATAGGGACCTTCTCTTTGTGGCTGGTGACTTCAATGGACATGTTGGACAACATGTCAGGGGCTTCCATGGCATACATGGAGGCTACGGTCTTGGCTCTCACAATGAGGAGGGAACCAGGCTGCTGGAGTTCTGTGATGCCAATGATCTTATGGTTTGCAATACTAACTTCAGAAAACCAGCCAGTCACCTAGTCACCTACCACTCTGGCAGACACTAGTCAAATTGACTACATCCTCACCAGAAAAAGGGGAAGATGGCTGCTTATAAATGCCAAAACCTTCCCAGGTGAAGAATGTACCCCACAACATAGACTGGTAGTAAGTAACTTTAGAATCAGGGCTAAATGATGCCCAGAAGACGATCAGCAAGGAGAAGAAGGGTCTGGAACTTAAAGATTCTGCAAATGGACAGAGATTTAGAGACATATTACTCGGAGCCTTTGACGAAATAGAAGGGGATATAGCTTCACATGGTGTAGAAGACAACTGGAGATTTCTACGGGACAACCTGCTAAGGGCCACCGACCAGATCTGTGGATGGTGCAAAGTCCCCTGTCGACCCAAAATAACGTGGTGGTGGAACAATGTTATTGACAGGGCTAGTAGACGAAAGAAACAGGCTTGGAAGGACTGGAAGAACGGTGGTAGCAGGGAATTGTATCAGACTGCCAGAAGGGAAGCTAGGAGGCAGGTTTATTTAGCCAGAGGGGAGACAGATAAGAAAAAATTTGCCAATGTTCTGTGCCATGAGGACCAAAGACTTGAGGTATTTCGTGAGAGAAACGTGATGTTGTAGGAGAGAAATGTGTTCGCATGGATGATGGTTCACTTTCGCTAAATGAGGCTGAAAAGAGAGAGGTTTGGAGACGCCACTATGAAAGGTTGCTGAATAAAGAAAATGAATGGGAGAAAGAGAGTCTGCTGAATGTCGACCCAACAGAGGAACCAGCTATCTGAGTTGACAGTACCTTGGTAGATAAAGCAATTAAAAGTATGAAGACAGGGAAAGCCCCCGGCCAAACAGGAATTACTGCAGAGATGCTCAAAATATCTGGCAGTGTCGGCTATAGCCAAGTCACCCGTATAGTTAACCAGGTGATACATGAAGGAGTTATACCCAATGACTGGTGTAGCAGCATAATAGTCAACTGCTTTACAAAGGTAAAGGTGACACTTTAGATACAAATAATTATAGAAGTATAAAGCTGTTGGATAGGTAATGAGGGTCACGGAGAAGGTCATAGCCCAACTGATTAGGGAGAGAGATGCAGTTTGGTTTCGTGCCAGGGAAAAGCACCACTGATGTTATATTTCTGGTAAGACAGCTGCAGGAGAAATACCTAGCCAAAGATAAGCCCCTGTACCTGGCTTTCGTTGCCATGGAGAAAGCCTTTGACAGGGTCCCCCAATCCCTAATCTGGTGGTCAATGAGGAAACTAGGGATAGATGAATGGTTAGTGAGAGCTGTGCAAGCCATGTACAGGGATGCTGTCAGTAAGGTGAGGGTTGGCAATGACTACAAAGAAGAATTCAGGGTAGAGGTAGGGGTCCACCAAGGTTCAGTCCTCTGCCCCCTCCAATTTATCATAGTCCTCCAGGCAATAACGGAGGAATTCAAGACAGGATGCTCCTGGGAGCTCCTTTATGCTGATGACCTTGCTCTAATTGCTGAGTCACTATCAGGAATAGAGGAGAAGTTACAAGTGTGGAAACAAGGATTAGAATCGAAGGGCCTTAGAATCAACCTAGTTAAAACCAAGGTCCTAATAAGTAGGAAGGCAGGCAAACCACAAATCCCTTCAGCTTGATGGCCCTGCTCAATCTGTAGTAGAGGCATAGGTAGAAACTCTATAAAATGTGCCCAGTGTAAGCTATGGACACATAAGAGGTGCAGTAATATCAAAGGAAGGCTAACTGGGAAGATAGTTTTGTATGTGGCAGATGCTCAAGAGCAATAAACACTGAAAATGCGCAGAGAACAACTTTCGCCACATTCCAGGGGAAAAACTAGAAGTAGTTTATAGCTTCTGTTACCTAGGTGACCAAGTCAGTAGCGGGGGAGGGTGCGCTGAAAGTGTAGTTGCTAGAATAAGAATAGCTTGGGTAAAGTTCACAGAGCTCTTACCTCTGCTGGTGACAAAGGGCCTCTTGCTCAGAGTAAAAGGTAGACTGTATGACGCATGTGTACGAACAGCCATGCTACATGGCAGTGAAACATGGACTGTGACTGCTGAGGACATGTATAAGCTTGCAACAAATAAAACCAGTATGATCCAATGGATGTGTAATGTTAGTGTGCATACTCAACAGAGTGTAAGTACCTTGAGAGAAAAGTTGGACCTAAGAAGCATCAGATGTGGTGTGCAAGAGAGACGACTGTGCTGGTATGGACATGTGGCAAGAATGGATGAGGATAGCCATGTGAAAAAGTGCCACACCCTAGCAGTTGAGGGAACCTGTGGAAGACCTGGGCTAAAGTGGTGAAGCACGACCTTCAAACTTTAGGTCTCACCAAGGAAATGACTAGTGACCAAGACTTTTGTAGAGACTTTTGCGAGAATATCTGGCAAGCCAAATGAGACCAGAACATCATGGCCTATGTAAGGAGAATAACCAGCCCACATATGCGTACCTTTTCCTTCTTTAGACTCTAAACTCTGCTTGCAAAGACCTATTGAGGCAAGTGAAATCAGAATCAAAATCAAATTCGATGACTGGCATCCGTGCTAGTTGAGTGCAATGAGCACCATACGAGTGTGATTGTTGACAGAGCGGCGAACCGGCTTCCGTGCCAGCGGCACATAAAAGGCACTATTTGAGTGAGTGTGATCGTTACCAGCCTTGCCTTACTGGTACTTGTGCTCATGCTAGTAGGGTGCCAAGAGCACCATCTGCACGTGCCTTATTGGCACCGATGCTGGTGGCATGTATTAAAAGATTCGAGCAAGGTCGTTGCCAGTACTGCCTGACTGGCCCCGTGCCGGTGACACGTGAAAAGCACACATTACACTCTCGGAGTGGTTGGCGTTAGGAAGGGCATCCAGCTGTAGAAACTCTGCCAGACCAAGATTGGAGCCTGGTGCAGCCATCTGGTTCGCCAGCCCTCAGTCAAAATCGTCCAATCCATGCTAGCATGGAAAGCTGACGTTAAAAGATGATGATGATGATGATGATATACACACATATATACGCATATATACATGCATATACACAGACATTTATAAGCATAAACCTATAGATACCTATATACATTCACATATATATACATACACATGTATGTATATATATAGATATTACGTGTATATCTACATAC